>NW_008752016.1:193819-221696 GCF_000715545.1 Opisthorchis viverrini | reverse complement strand
CACTCATTTTCTGAAGTTGTCGAAGTTTTATCCAACTATTCAGGTGCATAACTGGACACATTTGCTCGTAACATTTCCAAAGTCATTAGTGTCAGGTCAGTGATACTGAGTGATTCGATTCTCTATGTTAGGTGTTCACTATTTCACCACAGTGATTTGAAGAATGACTTGCGATTCCCTAATCGTGCAAACTGATGTGGAACGAAAAGGCCGACGGCCTGCAGACAAAGTGAAAAGCGTGGGCAAACTATTTAAAGAATTCCTTACTCGCCCACCCAGATATTCCTGGGAAAGTTGAGCAGAATCAGAATCTACTTTTGCAACGGATTGTCCACACCTGACCGGGAACTTTTATGAGCCCATTGTGGGAAATGTTCTGATGCTGTGTCATTCATTCAGTCCGGTAAAACAAACTGAAGGTATTAGTGCTCAGGTAATGGAAAACCGTCACAAAAACATCATCACAGATGAACCAAGCCCTAAGAATTTTCATCCTTTGTTTTTAAAGGTATCCGCATAGGTCACGTGCAGATCGTCCTTGCAATGCACAAATAGGTAAGTAATAAAACCGGACGCTGGTTTGATGGCTGTTTTTTTAACCCTAGATAAACGCTCCCTATTGATAGTCCATAAGCATCACGATGAAATCATATTTTATGCTCAAACGAGACCAAGGCAAACGGTTCGGAATCCAGAAGTGAAGAAAAACTATTTTCGCCGGTTACGTACAACGTATAACTGCAGAAGACCTCCGGTCTCAGACAGTTGTCAAAGCACCCGCTGCTCCTCCGAGAGGACTAGGATACCTGAGGATGGATCAAGACATCTGTCACCCAAGTGAAAGGGATATGCAAATTTTGAATGACTGCACGTGTTGAGACATAATTAGAGACATTTTCAGACATGGCCCAGTCGCGCCGTCAATGGCGCTCGTGCCTCCAAGCTATTGCCTTCAATGCATAGCTCCTTTTCCGACCCCCCTTCACTTGACAGCCCACTGACAGTGCTGGATTTATGCACCAATTTATTAGCTCCCGCCTGCAATGCGCAGCTATCCACCCCTCCCCCCAAATCATCGGTGAACGAAACTGCGCAAGCTACAACCACTGTACGACGAGTACGCGGTTATTGCAGCTGACGATGGTGATGATCCAACTTGATCTCTGAGGCTTTACCAAGTTCCCACAGGTTGAGATCTTCATGCTATATCAGTGGCGGTGCGAAAGAACGCGCCTGTGGAAACTTTGTGCAGATTGTATTTGGGGCTTTCACGAGTCTGAGGTTTTGTCATTTGGTGGTCGTGATAACGGTGTATTACCACTGAGTGTTTCTCATGTTGGTTTTATGAGCACCGAGGCGGTGACATTGGCTGTTACTTGTGCAATCTTGGTTGTGCTGGATAGAAGGCAACCTTAATCATTAAGGCTAGTATTCAGACCACGCTATGATAACTAAGGTATTGTCGTTGAGGTCGTTGGACCAGACGTCGCTGATAACGCTTGATAAGATTTTGCGGTATCTTCGTTGGGATGCTTTAGGTTTCCTGCGTTCGTCTGATAGCGAAATGGAGTCCCACTAACCAGTACTCCATCGTCGCTTCGAGGTTATCAGGTATCTAACCCACACTCTGCAGTCTTAACCTGGAATTTTTTGTTTTATAACTTGTTTGTATCCGTAATATTACCACTGTTAGGAGTACAACGGTCAGGACAAGCCATGACCTAAGGACATTCTTGCAATGGCTTGATAATGGCTTAACAGAACCAGGGTTGCATCGGTCTTTATGGTCCAGGTAATCAACCTTCGTTGATTTTGTCAGTTGAATACGAAGTTTAGTCGGTTTAATCTCCGGACCTCTTGCCTATACCGTGTACCAATTCCAGTTTTTCCGTAACGATCCTTTCCATGTACTGAATGCCGACTGCTCTCTACTGTAGCGAAACATTACTCTCATTCCAGGTGGTCCCGGCTCTGGAAGAAGTGAACAAGCTCGAGCTCTTTGTGAAAGGCTTCCCGGTTTAAAGCACTTTAATGTGACTGAATTTCTGCGGAATCGTGTTCTGGATCACATTGAAGGTGACAGCCAAAAAGACTGGGATGTTGTCGCTCGGCGGGTTCACAGCAGCGATCCACCAATGCCAAAGGTAGGTTGTCATGCTGTGGTCGCTTAGGCGTGCAATCACTTTCGTCTCTGTTCAAACTCAAAAGGTGGGTGTAGAGGGACGGGCCATCTGAGTGAGTTGATGACGGTTATCACGGATCAAGCGTCTCCCAACCATTCTTCAGCTGGTCAGCTTGGTTTAGGTGTGGTTCTTTGTCTATCAAGCTGTTGACGAAAAAAGACAATAATGTCAGCATATTATTATATGAGTTGTCAGAAAGTCTCGCCTGAATAGTCATCCATACTCGTGGATGACTTGGTAATCAGCAGACTATGAACCTATATTTTCACTGCATTGCCTGATCCCCAGGTGGGGTGTGTGGAGACACTTGTTTTTGGAAGAGACAGCTTCACCCTTAGCCGATTAGTCTTGGAACTTGGTTCTTCACTTCAGTGTGGTGAAATTTGATTCGTATGCTGTTGAAGCCACGTTTTACAGGAAAATGACAACGGATTTGTTGTACTAGTATAGCTCAGCAAGCATTACCACTGATTCTGTAGAATACTTTACAATGATTGGTTGTTGACAAAGCAGGATGGTGATCTATTTCCATGGTTGTTTGGAAGGAGCATAAGGTTTGCACTGTAGTACTTCTCGGCTAAACAAGATATTCCCGTGTCGTTGCCGATAGAAGCCATATCAGTAGAGGCAGAATCGTTCACCCCAACCAACGTAACCATTTATTGCACTTTCCAGTTTTCTTGGATACGGCTGAGAATAAATGAAGCAAACTTGACTATACATACCTCCTTGTAGTACGGATTCATACGTGCATTTGCGTGCACGATTGATACCAACGTGAGATTTAAGGAGGCTTTCCCTGGTGGACGGGGTGAGATGGCTTGGTGGTTAGAGTGCGAATTCCGTGGTTCAAATCCGACCTCTATCTCTCGACTTCCCCTACCTAGGCTTGAGCGAATTGGCAGCATCCCAGCTTTCGTGCTTCCTTCTGATGACGTGGCAGCTAGCCGCCGAAAGAGACCTAAATCTAAGCGATTTTTTCAGGTGAAACGAGGCAATTTTTTTCCACTGCGTTCAGCAGATCGAACTCTTTTATGTGAAGTACAATCAACTCCAACCGATTTGATTGGCAGTTGAATAAACCTATTTTAACTATAATAGCACTTAGTATTGCTGGAAATGCCTGTTGATTTTCTGTCCACTCTACAGGATCGTATTATTCCAGAATATTGGGTAAGTTTATGAAATCCGTTTACAGATGTTTCATTTCGTTTGTTGTCAATCTCTTGCTCGAATCGGTCTTGACACTGAGACCGGTCATTTGAGTAGCATTTTACTGGGACCACATGTTCTTCGCTTCTAATTCTAGCGTTTGCATGTGCTAATCAAGAGATGCTAATTTAGACAACATCTTAGAATCATTTGCTTCAAAGAAATAATCCACTTCCTGTTGAACTACTTTCGAACCTAAGCTGTGATTCGGTACGACATTAGATCATTGGTGAACTTCTCGCGAGGACCCAAGATGTGTTTCCAGGATGAAAGCAAATCATTACCATGAAGAGTGCTTCACTCAACAGGAAGGATATTCAAAGACGTAACCGCTATCTTCGCACTGTCTCGAAATAAAACCTCAACGTTTCAGATGCACCACATTCCAATTGCGAACGACTCGAGTGTATATTTTTGACTGGCGCGCAGATACCTTGAAGCTGATGCACATTATACCATCGGCCTGTGGTGGGTTTTTTGAAACGCTCCAAAACATTTCATGCAAATCCGGGACTCTTATAATGAGCACTTTAAAGCATTCGTTGTACATATGGTCAAGCCACACTTGTTATGGGCATAGTCCGAAGATTTGTTGCTTTGTTGTTTACAGCGTTGAGTTGATAAAGTAACTTGTGTCGATGCTGATTTGCTATGAACTCCCAACGAAGTGACTTTGTACCATTTTGGACTGCCGTTTTCGTTGTCATTTGTTACCGTTACCAGCACGTATATGAGCGTGCTGGTTTGGTGTTTTGGCTGCCACCTTTGCTACCGGTGAAGCGAAAGATACGCCTAGCCAAAGCAAGCTTCTTAACCTATTTAGATTCAGATTTGTTCGAATCACTGCCGTGCTACACCAACTGTAAAATGGGATCAGCAGGTCTTGAGGTGTTTAATAAACTTGCAGAGTCCCACGACAGTTGAAGGCTTGGGATTCTTCGAAAATGTTTTGCTGGCCATCTGAAAAATGAGGCAAAAAAGGAGAGAATCCATTTCGTTCAGCCTCTGCATCCACTACCGCATGCTGGTGGATAACCTAACCGTTATTTTTCCCCTTCTGGGGACGTATTCGCCCGAAGGACTGAGGACTGCACGGTTCACACAAGAAACATCCAGCTGTCAACTCCTTTATAGTTGATCCACGCTAACTAGCTGAGCTCAAATCGTGATCGCAAAGTGTATTAGGTGTTTAAAAGTGCAAACGTTTTGTCATCGCCTATGGTTTTAGTGGTGGTTACCGAGAAACTCTTGAGCCCGTTTTATTTTCCGTCACCAATGCACCCAAGTTCTGAAAAGTTTGAATGTGTGTATGTAAAATTGCAAAGCACTACAAATTGAGAATATAGAAACAGGCACCATATTTGAATGTGTTCATTCGTCACGCAGCCAATTATATTTATGAGAAAACTCATCGCCATAAGGTATCACTGTGGCCAGGACGTGAAATCGATCCGTAGTTAGTAACCGAGTTGATTTTGGCCTACAGTTTTGTGCATTTTTCATCTTACTGGAGCTACAAAGAAGGGCTTATCGACCATTGTTCTTTGATTATCATCGGAGCCCCATTACGTGAATTACTTACTCTCATTTCGTCCTCTATTCCCGCCAAGAACGTGCAAGTCGACATACTCAGACAAGAATTTAACACTGTTGCTGAAAACACCAAGGCTGTTGTTATAGAAGGATTTCCGAATGATGAGACACAGCTGAACATTTTCAATCAGCATGTGAGTTTTATTTGTAACCGTCTAGCCAAGTTTAGTAAGCTCTGTAAGCTATTCAACTGCGATCACTGTCGGTCTACCCCTCCACTAGTTGATTTGCCATCAACGTAAAAAAATTTTTTTTCGTGAAAAATCCACAAGCCCCGATGGTTGTGTGGTGCACTTTACCGAGGGGATTTTTGTAGATCAGATTCAAAGATCATGTGGTGCACATTTTCAGTCTAACTGAAACAGTCATTTGACCTATTTGGACACCTGCAGAATAGTTAGACACCTCACCGGATACTACCTCTCAGTCTCTTACATCCTCGCTATTTTCTATCAATTTATCATCGAAAATCTCACAAAGCATTCGGGCACCTCAGATGTGTTCAGAAGACACTTTTCATGCATGTATGATTTCCATTTGGACGTACTGAAATAATTAATGGTCCAGCCATAGGAAAACGGGATTTTGGCATGAGCTGATAACGAATGGGCATCAAACTCTTTGTAAAGAAAATTCATCCTTCACTGAAGTGTCTACTGAAGATTGCTGGTAATACGGACCCACAGTGAAGATATTTTCCCATTCTTTGAATAGAATAAATGCGCCACCACTCGCATGATCTTGCTTACGCTGCGTTCGACTGTCAGAGTCCTGATGCCCACTCTGTTCAATAGTGGTTGGAGGCCACGAAGTGGCAGCACTAAACTATCCTAAACGATGATCAGACTCATGTCAATTTAAGGTCACACTGTTTCACAGATGCTGTTACTACGCAGGATCACAATCGACAGTGTACTTGACACTAATAGGTCAATTATAAATGCCCTAAAATCATGTGGCGATCATGTGAATGAATCAGCCAACTAGCGGGCTATGACAGAACAGTGTTCCTTTAAATTCTATTTTTCTTCATGGCACACAGCCTGTTGGCCACAATCGTTCAGCTTCATCCATCAGTAGTTGAGCTACACGAAAAGCATGGATGGTCCTGTGAGTTCTTCGTAGGGTATATTTTAGATAAATCCACCCTTACAAGACCACTGCACTAGTCTGAAGTTTTGTTGATTATTACTGGATGACTAACATGAATACACCTGAGCGATTGTATTGAGAATTCTATCCGTATCACTCTCCTGCTTAGACAGGTTTCTCATCACAGCGTTCGGTTCGTTTTCTATGTAAAAAGTAATGTACTTCTGAGTATCTTCATCGGTTGCAAACTCTTGTGGAAGTGTAGATGGTCTGATACAGCTCTGTTTTTTTAATGGAAATTCAGCGCACTCCTTTCGGCCTATTTCGTTCTAGATTGGCGGCGCCGACTTGGCTGTTTTACTTGACTGCGAAGAGAACACACTGCAGAAACGTTTATTGAAGCGATACACCAGGTTGTCCAGGACAGAGGACGAGGAGACTGTAGCATTGCACAGAATTCTCTTCTTTAAACATTGCACGCTTCCAGTTATCCGCCACTATGATGAGCGCAGCACTCTGGTTACGGTAAGCAAGTGTGAATCAGCAAAAGGTGTAAACCTTCCTTGTAGATCCCTGCCGATCGGGACCAAGAATTGGTTTTAAATGATGTGGTAACGGTTGTAGAATATTTCCTTGGCAAGGTAATCAATCATTCAGACGGCTCTCAACTATTTACCCTTCTTTACCCTTTAGCAAGAATGTCAAAACAATAATTCTGCCGTTACGGTACCTTCACACGAAATACAACCTTTGAGTGAAGAAACTAAGGTGAGCACGATACCATAGCCTTAGCCTCCCAGATCCTAAGTGAGGAAGCTAAATCCAACCTTATGGAGCTTCAAATCCACAAAAGTACTCTTCAACGCCACTGGATTGTTTGGTTTGGTTTACGAACTTTGGTAAATGCTTGAACGACGTGCTGGTTCATGACTAAGGAAAAGAATAAAGGTTTACAAAAATCGCAGGGGTTCTCTTGTTCCGCAGGACGACGACCTCTCCTGGGTTTGAGCTGGATCAGCGCACTACGGACGTCTCTTTGTGTGAAAAAGGAAGATGAACGTGGTATAGACGTATACATGAAAAAGGCTACAAACTGGCATTTCTTAATAGATGTCAGCCAGCACTTTGCAGAATGATATCTGGGTTACGAAGGCGGTTATTACTTTCACTTTCCAAGACACAGACCACCGGTTACTTGAATATCAGTCTCACGAGCTAAGGCGAACCCATCATAGTTCTGTGCTTAAACTCACGCGATCAGGGAGTTCGAAACCTTTCAGTTATCCTCGTAAGCTTGAGGAAAACCTCTCATTGACGAACGTATCCAAAGCTTCGCTGCATGTCGCTCTGATCTCATTCGAAGCGTTTACTTCATTACCGAAGGTTCTGAAGCACTGCGACCCGTCACCGTATTTTCTTTGACCAAGAGCCAAAACCCGTAATGCTGCATAATTTTTCATACCAATGTATCTGCTGCAGCGAGATCTTATTTGAGGAGAAGAGTTTAGTCTCAGTGGCTCACCAGATTCTTTTGAATGTGACAGGGCCTTCACCGCAATTCCTAATGAATATGTTTTATCCAGATTCTTTTTTTACTTGTCTACTTTTGGTAATGAGTCTATTTTGTTTCTCTTGCTCGCCTAATGGATAATTACCCCATCACAAAGATTGTTTACCTGCGGACACCACGCCGAAAATCTGTTTTTTTTTGGGGGGCGGGGGGATTTGTTTCCAAACCCATCAGGGTTCCCAACCACTAACCCACCGCTACGCACAACTACGCACTGATGATGTCACCTCGATTGGTGATGAAACGTTTGCAACCAAATTGCCCAGCTCAGCGAACAAGCCAACGACCATTAACTTCCCTGTGTTCCAAACAACCTTAACGGCCATCCGGGTCTTTATTTTCATGTGATGTCTCCCTGTAGGGGATTCTCAGCGAAATAATAAACTGCTTGTGAAATGATTTGCAGTGCATGTGTTTTTGAACAAATATATTACCTTCGCATCACCAACTTCGTTCCAGCATTGTAAGTGCGGATTAATTCGATTACAACGAACGCGACGTTTGATTCTCGTTGGGTTCTCTTCAGCGTCAATAGCATTTCAAATACACAGACTATTGTACATCATTTTGGAGTTAGGGTCGTCGCATGTTGACTGCAAACTCAATTTTCTTCCCAAATCAGACCGTTGTTTCCACATCAGATGAGCGGTTCGCGCCATCTCGAACTCACCTGTGTAGGCTAGAGCAACTAGGCAAAATTACAGCCTTCATGCTCCCTCTGGTCTGGAGTGGTGCAGCCGCATACTATTCTGTAATACACATTACCAGCCTACTTTGGTCAAAATCAGAATCATTTGACAACGTTGTCTACCCGGAATATAGGTTAACGGGATTAGGGCATCATTGTGCTGTAACAGTAGCATTGTGAGGTAACAGTGTGACGAACCGGTGCGCACAGCTGTGCTTTTAATTAACGACACAAGCTTTCCCTCAAACTGCACTCCTTTCTGCATTCGGGCTAATACCATACAACTTAAGGGAAAGTCTAAAGAACAATACATATTACTAGCTAGCCCTCCGTTCGAAAATCAAAATGCTTGTGATATGTATTGCTCACCTCACGCAAACTATTTCGCTTTAATTGATCGATCCGGCATTTCGTTTACTCATTTTCTCATATAATGTTGTAAATATAGGGAAGCGTTTATGGAGTCGGTCGTCTATCTTAGCCAATGATTTCACTGATATTTCGAATGCTCCTCCCACTTCAGTCTCCAAATGGAGTCGGTAAGTTGGAATTCCTCTGCGCTTACGCATCCGTTATTGCTCGTATCTTAGTGTCAGTGTTTTCGGATACACCCTGTTGTCATGGTTTTTGAAAACAGTCTGATTTTATCCCCTCGCATACCTCTAAAGTTTTCACTTAAATTGAACAAGCATCATTCAGAGGGCGCATTGTCCACCAAGAGAGCGCAGTGGCTGGGAAAGATACCATAAAATGGCTCGGCAACATGCGTGCACTAATCTTTGTTTTTCATCACTTTGTTTCATTAACCGGGACCAGGCGAATTGACATCCGATCTGGGGCCGTATCCACAAAGGAGAACATTCCAGTTTTAATCCTGATAAGGAGTGAACTTCACAAGGCTAAATTCAGAGTAACGTACATTTGTTTTGTTTTTGTTTACATACGGTTAAACTGCTCTTTTCACTGACCTTCATTGAAAGAGTCTTTGGCAGTACACAGACAACGAACGCTCCATCTTTGTGCCAAAAGATAGTCATCAACAGCAGAAGGGGGCCATAAAAAGTATCGACTGGCGTGAAGAATGCTAGTGTCCCAATGGGATTCAAAAGGTTTCATAATTCATGGTCTTTCCAAAAACACTAGAGTTGTCTTTTGTGGTGGTTTTTGTGCTGAAGTTTGTCAGATTTGTTGTGTATTGTGCGAAGCGCTACTGAGGCCACGCTTTCCCGTTTGTCTTTCACACAAATTAGAACGCCCGGTGTTCCAATAAGCATATTCCAAGATGGCTGTTCACTGAGTGTTTTAACTACTAACATACATTTCGTACAGAAAGGAAGCGAATAGCTGTTGAGATCAGCACAATGATTAGTGTACTTCACGGTATGCGAAATTCTCCATAGCTCGTCACTAAGGATGATCTTGCATATTCATTCGATTCTTCAAAGGCTTCGTCCAACATCCATTCGCGTTGCCCATCTTCAGTTCATTCACATTATCGGTTGGGCCCCTTCAGCTATACGAGGACTTTGTCACTTTGTCCAACACGCTTTTAAGTGCACCTATTTGCTTCCAGAACATTCTGGTAACCAAGTATACGGGAGTAAATCGACGGTTATGTTGAATAAATAGTACGGATTGGGTGTGAAGTTTTCTTTTTGCTCTTCACAGAAGAACGGAAACAGGTAAGAATCCAGATGTAGGGGTCGATCATGAGTTCCGCCTGGGTTAACCTAATAGTGGTTATCCATAACAGCAATGGCATCCCAAGCCAAGAAGTATTTCTCGTCTTAAATTCCCGATGCTTTCCTTTCTTATGCGATGTCGAAAACAGGACGAGCCACCTGGAACACCCAGGTTCCAGCGTTCATTATAAGTAAACATCAGTTTCTTTTCTTCGTGATTCTATAAAGTATAATCTGTTTGTTCGAGTGTATCAATCATGGGACCTCCCTCACCCTTGTGTTCCTGCTCAGACCACTTACTGACCCTCAAATCCAGACTGGAAGGCCTATTTTGTATTTGAGGTAATTGTTATCAGATTATGAACGGCTATCAGTCAGCGTTACTGTGCATTATAGATAAAAACTTGATTTCTCTTGAATCTTGTCGGAACCTCTGTGTAGGAAGTTGTCCAGAGAAAACTTAACCAGATAATGTTTTGTTGAATTGAATTCATGTCTCATTCCAGCAGTCATGTGGATGTGGCTGCTACCTACCAGCTAGCTTGGATGACGTAGTGTTTTGCCCTCGTAACAGCATAACTCATCAGTAAGTGCTAGTCAGTGAAACCGGGAATAACTGATTGGATGCGTGGGCGTCGGACCCAAGAACATTATTCATTGGGGTGGTGAAACAACCTCAATAGTGTTTCACACTGTCTTCACGTAAGCTGATTGTTTAGAGTTTTCATGCACACTAAGTAAACACTGTTGTTTGGATGCCGTGCTGAAAGTCTGAAAGGTGGAATTTGTAAGGGGGATTTCGAGGAAAACGAATTGGCCCATAGGGCTTCGTACACAACAGTTATATTGCCTAAAGTCCCGGAACTCTTCGTACTCCTGCTTAGCTACGTATATCTACTCATGTCAGCTCTTTCGTTTTATGTCAGTAATCTCTGAACCATATGGAGTGGGGATCGGACAACGTATCTGGTGATCCGCCTGTGGAGAAAAGCATCAACCGATCCCATACCATAGGTCGGGATGTGCCTTATCAAAGTAATAACTCTACCCATTTACTTGAAGGGAGTTTTTTCCACTGGACATCACTTATGTTTAAAATATATTCCAACCTTTAATTTTGTATCCTATTTTCCCCATAGTCGGAGGCCATCCGTCGGAACCTGTTGTGATCTTTGTCGTCGGTAAGTTAAGGGTTCGAATAGATCTTTGCTGTTAGTTTGTAGACAACATTGTTGATACGCAAAGACTGAGTCCAATATGATGACATACTGACTCCCCAGTTCATTTACCTGGTGCTTCTGTGCTTATCAATTTCAACTTATGTGTTAATTGTCACGATCTATGTACCTGTCACCGATCTTGTCACACTGACCGTCCGGCCCTACACCGGAATGCTTGCATATGTGTCAATGCCCTTGGTCACCCATCCGTGTTCATCCTCAGCCTGGCTAACCAGTTCTGACATCTCCTTCGACGGCACCCGACTAGTCGTGCCACCAATCATAAGACTGATTACAGATAGGATGATCGACAGCTTACACTATCGAGCCACCATTCCGCATGCATTGTTCATATTGTGACGCTGTGCTGTACTAGACTTGCGTGCTCGTCCGCATGAACGTCGACACTTGGGGTTTGTCCTACACATCCGCTTACTCGTAGTGCCATAGATTTTCGAACCCAAGTCTTCTTTTTGATATTTTGGATCGTATGACTCAAGAACGACATCCGAAAATCAATGTTGGATTCGAAAGCGTTTTCGACATAAGTAACATTACAGGATTGGCGTTTTGGTCGCTGCCGGATTAAAGAAGCTCTGGAGAGTTTTGTCCAGAGGACAGTCCTTTTCGTACCCACTCATACGTCAAAGTGACCAAACAAAGGACTTATGCTTCATAAAAACGGGTTCTGAACCTGAAACGTGTACCCCTAATCACTACAGGCAGTGATATGCTAAATACACCACGTAACCAATCATTCGACAGAACTTGACTCGGGAACCGTTTTTCCCTATTTAGGGTATTAACAATTGTACCGGGGATGATAGTGTTTTAGACGTCCAGGTACGTAATTTCATATCATCAACTTTAACAGAGCTATCCTTACGGTATGCAGTTTCCCGATTTATTCCTTAGTCGGCCCTCAATCTTACAGTTGTTTGCAGTTTTCGACTATTTTAGACAGTTATTGAGTCTTGACTTCAAGAGCAGGACCACCCTCATTGAACTTTGGAACTTAATTCTCATTTGAAATCCGTCAAATCCTGCCTAAGTTTCCAAAATTTTACTCCCTATACTTTTTACCGTTGCCTTGTTCGAGGCAATGCATCGTCAAGAACGTACTTCATCATTGATTGCTTCTTATTGATTTATCTATTAGCTGATATGAATGAGATTTAGACTTAAAATATGGAAATACAAACGCAGTTGACTAAGCTAGCAAGCTAGGAATTTAATGTATACGGACGCTTTGTGAGTGTCCCACACTACACAAACTACACTCATCCTCTTGAGTGCGAAATTATTCAGTCTGGTTGCTTTTGTTCACTTACACGACAATCAGCAGACAGCCAAGATGGTCGTGTGATGATTGGCGGCACATCCGATGTTGATTGGTTGATTGTCTTTCAAACATCGAATTCATTTGTCTTGACGCTTTGGAAGCTTGTTTACCCCAACTGGTGGTCACAATTCTCTCAAGTCCGTGTATTGTGGGGTCGGAGCAGTAATACCTTCAGCAATGAAGTTAACTTCACTTAGAGCAATGCGTTATGCCACTGGACAGACTAAGAACGGCCGTTGTCACACTAAGTGGTCAGCGTAAAAGAGATCTCATAAAAATCCAAAGTTGTCTTCAAACATTTACTTCCATTGATCTTTGCTCCCTCAGGCGATCCACAAAGCGGGAAAACAACACAGGCCCGGAAGTTGGCAGAACATTTTGGCTACAACTATTGCCTTTATAAAGTGATCGAATACGAATCAGTGAGTATCCTAACGATGTTCTGATACATGATGTATGTTTGAACCGAGGTGCTTTGTACTTTAGTACAGTCAATCATTTCATTCGATGCAGACGTAAAAAGCCTGAACTATGTAAGTGCACCATGATAATTAATTATGGATCATACTCATTAAATTCGGTATTTCTTACACCAAGCCCCAATTCGCTTCCGGTCCTGGCTGTGATTACCATCATGATCATGATCATCATCAGCTGTCAAATTCGCATAATTCCCGTACAATGGTTATAGCTGTCACAGTTTTGTCCGCCGTTCTCAATACTAGACATTAGTATTCGCTCATTGTCATGGCTTGTTCTTACCAAGCCCTGAGCGTGACTTCTTATATCCTGAGAGGAGTAAATATGGTTATTCACCTGCGAAAATATAGGAAATTAGGAGCAGTTGTCTGTCATGTTGACAAATTGGAATCAACCACTTCAATCATTTCTGCCAGAGGTCGGTGGTCGCCTGACCTTAGTCCTGAGTACGAACTGTGAATCCGAACGTCAGATACTAAATTAGGTTGATGAGTCCCAGTCAAGACACGCGGTTGATCGCATTTTCAGGACTGACCATATCTTACTTCTAAGATATTCGGGGGGAAAATAATCGCTCAGATGTGTCACCCTTTCTGTGCGTAACTGCCATGCGACCCGAAAGAAGCTCAAGCCCAAACAGGAGTGGTCGAGATGCGGAGGGTTCGAACTGCGGACCTTGCGGTAAGTAATTATGCCTCTCATGGCTCGATAGATAGATAGTCGGCAGATAAATGCGCCATTTATATGTGGCTTCTTGACCAGTCATTGTATGAGGTACGACACTTTGTTAGCTTACACTTACAATTAATGATTCTCAATTGGTAACCGGTTATTCAACCATGAACCCATGAAACCTGGCACAACCTAAATGTAAGTCGCTGCGCTTAACTGTTTCGCATTTAGATACCCTTTCGCAGTGATTGACCAAAGGGCAGATGTTAACTCAGTTCTGTGGTACGTTTCAGTGTCCCGTTAGCCTTTCAAAACTGCATCTGTTCACCTATCGTTGCGATCGTTCTTCTCGGGAGAAGGACACACGGCAAAACATGTAATCTTAGGATGCCCCCTCGAAAACAACTCAGATCCAATGGGACAAAAATGCTACAAAGGCAGTTATTCGAACGAAATGACTGTCGACCGCAAAAGCCCCTCTATTTCACCACGTCTACATGTGTATCTGATAACGTTCGTGCCAACGATTTGACATTTAGCAATCAACATTCGTGTCGAGTCAGTGTGATTCGGGATATTTCACTTATTAATTCAGAAAGTATCAAACTTTCCATACGACGCTTCCGGATTTGCGGTAAGAGCTTAAATGCGAGAGAGTACACTATCCCAGAATGCACGTTAAACGCGCTGGAACGTCAACGAACAAAGATGTAACTATGGACTATCACCTTGGTCATATTGTGTATATTGGATTCTATTGTCCACTGCTCTAAACTACTATGCAGTAGGTCATTTATTCCTTTACATTCCAATGAGAAAAGAAGCTCCTACTTGTCTTATCCCTTTGGGGCGAGTGAGATGGTTCAAGTGGTTAGAGCGCGAATTTACTGACCGGAAGCTCCGTGGCTGCCTCTGCCTCTCGATTTCCCCTGTCTAGACGTGGGCAACCTGGAAGTACCCAAGCCCTCGTGCTTCCCTCAGGTGGCATGGCAGATAGACCCTGAAAGTGTGTTGCAGCTTAACAATTCTCCCTCTGGGATCCGTTCGTTTTATTCTGTTCACAAAACTTAAGCTTTCCGAACCAATTCTCAGACGACAGTCACAACTGATTTGAATCGCCTTAACTACTGTTGTGACCCGTTTTTGGTGGTTTTCAGGTTGAGAGGATGACTTTTAGAACACTGGGAGGGTTCTTTTAGCTCGACACCCAAACATAATTTCCTAATCTGATCCACAGTATGATACCCAACAGGTGGCAATCACGCTGTCGACATTAGGCAGTTGTTTCGGACGGTCTGCAAATTGACGGCTTATCGAACTCGACTAATCCAACACTGAACTCGTAAAACGGCGACGAGGCTCTGCTTGAAACTCCAGCATGGCCTCGTTCACTTCATCTGTGTTTAAATCCGTATTAACTCATACGAAACAAAGACCGTTTGGTGTCGCGAATTACAAAGTGATTTATGTACACGACTACTATGTGAACCTGGTTTATTCATCTGTGTAGTACCTCTTTCTTGAAATTTGCGCTGGCTATCATCTGTTCGAGAAAAAAAACTGTGGAACTGTTCACTGATGATGTTTCTCTTCTAGGGTTCTGTGAAACCGTTCCTGTGGAAACATTTCTATGAAAACGGCAGTTTTCTCAAGGGGCTCGTGGTTGACGAACTTCCCTTTGCAACAAAGGAGAAACTCACGGTTGAAAAAGAGGTAATTGAGATTTTCGGTTTTCTCGTCACTAGCCGACTCTACATATGCGCGTTTTGAAAAAAACAACGCTTGCCGATATCTGCAATCGGCATTTTCCACAAGTGATGCTCAGTTGTTTTCAATGGGGTGTCATCACAAGCAGGAAGGCCGCCGTTGAAGTATGATAAGTTCGGCTGTCTTTTTCTCCGTCCCTCGTCCATAGACGAGGGTCTGACTAGTCACTTACATTCAGCAAACAAGTGGAGTACCGTTGGAACCGTGCATCCACTGAGTTGACGTTCACAGTTCTAACGAAACTATCATGGTGTAATTGCTTTACCCGACACTTAAATGTACTATTAAAGGACCCAAAACAGTTTTTTTCGAAGTTTAACTTTTGTTCGCACTTGCTGGAAACAGCTACGGTATAGTGTTGCTAGTGTGAGGGGATTTGTGAATTTTCAATGGAAATTTTGTCTTCTGGACAAAGTCAGTCCATACTGAAAGGTCGAGGGTCTCGGTACAGTTATTTCATCTTTACTAACAACTATCCCTCGACTAGTTTGAGACTCCTTGGAATTTCGTGAGATGCTCAACCAGGGGAGCGAAATGCGGCACGCCTAAACGGTCAGAACATCAGCTCAATGCTGTTCCAACTGTTCAGGCGTGCTTGAGTCCGGTGAAACAGTGCTGTTCCTATAGACAACATGTCACAAACTTCTGTAACTTTGATGGTTTTCTTCTGTGGTTGAGTGCCCGGAGTAAACAAGGTAGTGATATTAGATGCCTTTTAAACTGTTTCCTGTTCATTTCCTCCATAGCTCTCTTCTGGAATGGTTTTGATGCTGAGTAGACCAGAAGAACTTTCTCAGGATTCGGGAAGACCCGACGATGCACAGACAAATGAACGTGAACAAAACACGTCTATCGCTTTGGACACCGAACAACCGCCAAACCAAGTGAAAGTCTTTAAAGTAAGATACTCATTCACCCGGGTCTTATCTGCTTTAGCCGTTCATGATTTGGAATTCCGGTGTTGATGAAAATCCGTGAAATGGGACACTCACTATTCATGATCCGAAAAAGCTTTTTCGTGTGGAAATGTGCCGATAGCGGAACGATTTTTGTAAAACGCCCCAGAGGCCGATTCTATTGGAATAACAGACATATCTGGTGCATCATCATCACTTTTTTGGAAATTTTTTTATTCTGTATAGCTCAGATTCGGAAGTCATCATCATCACTTTTGTAGAAAATGTTTTATTCTGTATAGCTCAGAATTCGGAAGTCCTCTTGTTAGTTAGGTTATCGTACTCCGATTCCGTACTACTGGTTTCTGCGTGTTCCAACAGTGATTCAAATGCGCCGCAATATTGAATAATGTAACCACTCTCTGGCACATATACCAGTTGTAGTAATTTTCAGATTGTTTGCTTGTTGTGCAGAAAAATCCTATGGTTTTATCCATTCAAAATCTCTGAAAGCAGCAACCCGCCGGGATTTTCCAGAAACTCAGTTCCTCTTCCAACGGTCGTTAAACAGTTCACATCGTAGTTACTGAAGCTTTGTTAGATATTCAAATGTTTCTTTTTTATCTGTGATCCAAGAACCTCGTCTATTTACTCAGTGATTTCTGGATCGGTATGAACAATATACGAAAAAAGTAGGAATAAAGCATTACACAAATACTAGCCAGGTAATCAAGGCATGACGCGAAAAGCACTTAAAATGCTGCAAACTTTCCTGCGACCACCAGTCTCTAGAAGTAGAGCAGTCTTCTAACCCGAATGTCGTCCTTTCCGGAACAGTAGATTCGTTCCACTAAGAGACCAGTTTGCCTTGTTCCAAGGGAATTTTACTGTTTGAATGATCAATGACGTATCGAGTTTTTCACAGCGGACCGCCACATTTTGGCCCTTTCAGCCCATACCAAGGACATTTTCTTCGGGACTACAAAAAACACAGACAATGTTTGATAGGGTAAGGTACGATAAGCGGGGATGCTGGGACGACAAGTGCAGCTTCTTTGTCACTTTCGGTGCGCATTATTGGCACTGACTGGTGAACTGGACAATTCAACTTGTAAGCGTGCTTCATCCCATCGGCAAAGCTATTGTGGCTCAAAGGTGTGTCCTGTTTATTCAGGCCAACGCTAAGGAGACTTCAGAATATTGTTGAGCTGAACTGTTTGGTGGCACTCGAGCTCTGGTGTTGTTATTACTTCAGGTGTACCGAGGTCCTTCGATGGTTAGATTGCAATTCGCGACCATCGGGGTTGTTCCGTGGAAATCACACAAATCACAGAACACTACTTCGCTAGCGTGAAACTGTTAAACCTAGGCAGTGAATGAATTATATGACCGTTGGAAAACACTGAAGCCAGAGCAGTTTTTCACATTTTCAACTGTAGATATTTTGGTAGGTTATGTGCCTTTCGGAATCGGGTAACAATCTCAGCGCTAGTAACATTGTGCTACCGGCCGTAAAAAGCGCAAGTTTAGCTTCCTGATGTGACATTCAGTAACTTTTGAGTGCAAACCACCTCAATTAGGTTTTTAAAAAGCGTCATAGCCGATAACACCAACATATACAGTTCAGAAGTGAACATGCGAGCGAGGTGGGCATTTAAAGGGAATCAAAATCGCATACATTTTGACAAAATGCTTTGAAGGCGTTGTTTCGCGAGAACCTCTCAGCGATACCTCTCTATCAAGCAAGAATTGGATGGCTTTATGTAGTAAAACCAGTTACAGTAGTTCTACGGCGTTATGTTATTTAACTAAAACGGAATCCGCAATTTGCATAATTGCAAGCGCAGCGTGGATTCCTGTGCCACCCAATGCCTTTCAAATCTGCATCATATCACGCAAGTTTAATCCGTTCCATTAAAATTGATTGTACGTTCATCCTATTTGACCTTCTAGCTGCATAAACGGGTAACTAAGTTGTAGACAGTAATTGCGTAGGCATCGTCTCTCAAATGAACACAGCTAGATAGTTCTGATTGTCCCAAAATCGAAAATCAATGTTTCCCCAGTTTGTAATCCATCCTGTGTTATTCGTGAACATGCGCGACTGTAGGGGGTGTGACGATCGATCGATTTTTTTATCTTTGGTGCATCAAGGAACTCATGGTTGATACTATATGGCAGTAAGTGTTCTTATGTCATAGAAGCATCCTAGGATTATCATTCTAACTGCTTACAGAGCAATGAGACAGCGAACAACAAGTTGCAGCAGATTGATTCTGAGACCATAGATCAAGTCGCACATCAGTTGACAAAATAACCTATTTTCACAAGAAAGCCACAAGTTGCTTTGTTAGTTTTAGAGTTAGAGGATTTCAAATGAAACTAAATTTTTGCATAAAGAAGATTTTTCGAAAGTCAACTGCATACCTTATAAGCAAGTCATTTGGCACCTAAGGGCTCACCCCTAGGTAGAATTACTTTAACCGAGTCTAACCAGTGATTCTTCTTCACAAAAAAGCTATGGAGTCACGGTGACTGAAGATTTTTTTCTTTCAATGGCTACACTGTCGCCCACGTCTGTTTGTGGGAAGACTATGAGGATAAACCATTATCCCATTACGAAAGCCATTAGACTGCATTTTGTGCCAAGGTTGACCAAGCTCATGGGACTGACAACTTACTGCTTTAGCTGGGGGCAGTCCATATACACCACTGACTTGCGCTTCCTTGTGTTTGATTCTTAAGCATCAATAAGATTCATTTTATTTCACCTCTGGTTAATCATTAAGTTCTAATGTGATATACTCTCACAAACAAAACCACATACAGGTAGTCAGCACCATTTGTCCTCTTGCTGGAAATCATCCTTAGCATCTCCCCATAGTCGAAATTGGGATTTTGAAATTATTTTGTTCCGTTTTCAGTGTACATCCAAATAACAGGTCTAAACAACGCTAGAGAGCGGTTATAACACGGACAGGTAGATTTTCTAACTTTTCATATCATTCTTTCAGGTCCAAATATCACCGAATCCGGAAGACACTTTCCAGAACATACTTTCACAACTGAGAGGATGTTTGTCTGGTAGTACTCCCGCACGAGACGTTTGAAACCTCAAATTGTGCTCAATAGGAAATCAGGTTCTTTATTTAAAGACAACATGACAAGTGCCATGCACCACCTTATCGCAATCTCTTCAATCTGACAACATACCCTTTTGACCGTATAAGGGTTTACGGCCTGCGGTTCCAGAAGCCTCACGCTTTCATCTCCTTTGTTATAACGTGTGGAAGCTGTCCCAATCCAAACGCATTTTCTTTTTTTCTCGTATCTTATTTGTCTGCCATGTACATGGCGTTTTTGAACTTTTCATCATTCATTTACTTTTTATGCTTGCACTGTTTGCCTTTTATGCATGCCGCATAAATACATCACCTTTCCATTGCTATCGCCTTTTTGGGTCAAGTATATAAATACATGACGGTCATCCCCGTCGGTAAATTACACTGCGGAGAAATTGCATCTCTAGGTTGGCATTCTGCCGTTTGGCAAATTATCTCCCTGGAAAATTTTACAGCGAGTTCATAACTCAGAATTCCCAACTAGGTGCCAACAATAAAATGGACAGGGTAATTGCCAGAAATCAGAGACAGCAGTGAAACTTATGCAATAATATCTAAAGCCTTGAAGCAAAAGGAGAATAGATTGGATGAGGGTGGAACCTGATGCAGGCCAATCACAGGCATTCTGAAGTACACACACCTCCAAGTGATCAGGCAGACAATCTGGGGAATAATGACAGCACGAGTGCCAGTAAGTTCAATTAACTGCCATTTCTTGCAGTCTCCAACCAAGCGCAGAGGACCCCATTCTGGAAGGCAGACCGTATCAACAATGTGTAAACTCTGTGTTACCTCCTTCGCACCCTTTCGCCTTAATATGAAAGGTGCAGAACTTGCCTGAAAGACAAGGAAATGTGGGTGTTGCCGTACCTAGATGCATTCTGTCTGGAGACGCTACACGATGTCCTCGATAACCAAGGTCAGTAAGAACGCTTCAGACTTAAGGTTTCATCCTACAAGTGAGGTCAGTCTATGCTGAAAAGCTGTAAAGCACTTTACAAGTGTTTCAACTTTGTTGCAAGTCATCTGCAATGTGCACCACCCACATCCAGAGGCTTTTCAGACCCCTAACCGTTAGTAGCTCAACATTATGCCAGTCGCCAGTGAGTGGCTGGCCGGCATCACAATCAACTCCGTACCGAGAAGCAGTTTGTTTTACCCGATCCGACGCCATCTGACTTAAGCGGTCAACTCTTAGACAGAAAGTCATCGCAACTTGCAACTTTTTTCTTCCTAGTGAATGGCTCATGATTTGTCAGATTACATGATATCCAATTCGACATTGATCGCTGGTGATTGGTCACTCGTGGCCGACCCGTATAAGGAGCGGCTACTAACCGGAAATTAGCCATTTCGAATTTTGCTAGATGTCCGTGTGATACAAGCTAGTGACTCCCTGCAACAGAAGTGAAATTTCTGTACAGTACATTCGCTTGTAACCATGAACAAACCAGTGTGTAGGAAGTAATCCACATCGGAACCATGGAATTTCCCCACTACCTACAAACTACTTAGATTTTACCTCAATCTCCTGGATTAGGCATCGTTAAGCTATCTTGATAAGCTAGCAGTTGGTCACTTTTTATTTTCTTCACTGCGACAAGTACGGTGCTAGTTTTCAGCTTTTTGCAGAGTATTATTAATGGCCTGTCTAACAAAGTAAAGTCATCCCCAATAATTATGAAGTCTTTTATATCTCAACAAGAGAAGCTCTAGCACCTTGAAAACGTGAAACACTCTGTAAGTTTACTTATGTACACTGTGCAAATGTCTGGATTTTTACAACTGACGCAAAACATCCCTCAGGTTGGAACTAAGTGAATTGGCTGACACGATACACCTGGTTCAGTGCAGCACAAAGTACATTCTGGTGAATAATTTCGTAATTATGCCCGCCTGACTTGAAGACCTCACAGCTGCAAGATATAATTCGTTTTGGGGCTTAGAATTACAAACCAAGCCATGAGCGATGTTCACTGCGCCAGTGATAGGCCTGATGAATGGTATGTGAAAGAGATAGACGTACTACTCAGACTAGGTCGAATTTAAATCATGCGAGATGAAGACTGTAACTCCCAAGAATGTCTATCTCAGCTTCGTTCAAGGTGTTGGGTTTTCAACAGAGTCAGGGAATGGCCAATTGCAAACCTAGAAGTAGTGACGAGTATACAGAAGGATAGCACAGCCGCTGCACTCTTTTTGATACATGCAACTCCGGGCGACAAAAAATGTCCTGGCTAAAAGAATGCTGCACCTCACCGCAGGACATGCTGGACCGAACAACTCTTCTTCAACTCTTCAACTCTTTTGATTTGAAGGATTGGAAATATAGTGACGTGAATTAGTCCTAGGTACCAGTATGCTCCTGGCTAACTGGCTCGAGAGGTTCTTTGATGTTTCTTCAACGGTTTGCACGACGATTGTTTTGTTGAAACAATGCATGGTAGCTATGCCTAAATGTGTACACACATAAAAAAGATACCATTTCCCTGAGTACTGTGGCGATATAAGATTTCTAATCCAATATCGCTTTGTTGCATGCGACTAGTCTCACAAACCTGTGGGTCTTTACTGGCAAGAAAGAGTTCCTAACGGGCTGGTTCAAAGCTCGCATACTAATCCGGATGTAAACGGTCGTGGTGTTCATTGAGGAGGATCATTCTACAGATTGCTCGTTCCGTAATAATACTTATCTTGCGACGGCAGTATTGCAGGTACACGAGTTACGCTAATTCACTCCGGGCTTCTTACCCGAAGTTTGTTTTCATTACCTATGGATGATGTCTTACTCGATGTTTCCTACTGAGCAGCACATCAATGGTAATTTCTAGTCGCCCCTTACATAAAGTCTAAAGGCACAGTCAGGTAGAAACATGAATTCAATAATCTGCACTCAACAGTCGTGTAGCTACCGAGATTTATAAGAATGGGATTCCCTGAAGTGCCTTATCCCGAGATGAATGAGTAATTGTTGTATACCAGGACCTCTCCGTCAGCAGTTTGCTTCATGCTGTTTAACCTGTTTCTAAATAAAAATCCTGAAACACTAAGCGAATGTCATCATCAGTATGTCTTTGATGCCATTCATGAAAACTGAGCAAAAGCCGATGGTCCTGGAAAGCTTTTTGAAAAACCTCAGAGGAATTGCGCACGTGCTTATGTGTATGCAGAACCGAATACAAGTCCGTTTTTGAGCCGTTTGCTGTAATTCTATTCACGAAGAAGTTTTCAAAAGCTATTCACTATCAACACTGACCTGGTCCTCCCCAATGTTTTTTGAAAGAAAAAATAATAACACAAATAAATTAGTACTAGACATGCAGGACAAATTCGTCTGTCCCCAGAAGACTTAAAAACAAAAACAAAAGTAACTGTAAGAAAATATGACGAGAGTGTGAAACTAGAGTTATGAAAGGAGCGAAAATATTTGGATGGAGGAAAAAGATACTTAACAAAGTTTATTCAGTGGATTCGGTTCTGGTGGCTCCTCTGGAATGTACCTTTCTTCATCCAGTTCAACGACAGCTGACACGTAAGATATACAACTATCAGCCGGTGTTACATCCGGATACGACCACGCTTGACCCATAAGTTTGAATTTGGCTAGCTTTCGCATTTGGTCAACAACCTTCTCCTCATCCATGCTGATGAGCGTGTGGAGGTTTACGTTCAGGAGTTGCCGAACCATGAATAGTAAGAGTGCAATTATTTGGTTGTCCAAAACTTTAGCTTTGGTATCAAGCAGAAACTCATCAAAAGGTCTAAATCGTAGCTCTTTCATTGCCGCAATGGCTCGCTCATCAAAAGCTTTGATGCTATCCAAAACTGTGGGCGCATCCGGAATCTGGGCATTGAATCCGTAAATATCACCTAAGACAAACGATGACAATTTGATGGACCGAAAACAAAGCACTTACCCCAGTGACATAGACTTGCGGAAAATATGAATGCATTCTCCGGTTCTTGTAAATAATCACGGAAACGACGTGCCACAACTGTGAGCTGATCATGTGCTAACGTCCCAACATAGACTGGAACCACCTTGAAGTAGCCTTTCTGACTAAAGTGGTAAATACATCCTATCAGTACACGTATCGCTTACTTTTCCATCACTTTTGAAATGAAGGGTAATTGCATTTCAATAGACTGCTCTTTGGTATCCGTTGGGAAGTCGAGGTAGGTGAAGTCACCGGTTTTAATCAGTTTGTCATTGGCTTGATGAACACAATGCGGGAGGTAGGTGTATTACTTGCGAGTTTGGGGAAGAAATCAACTTTAAATGTAATCCACCGCATCGTACGTTCACCAAGTTTCTACCTTGTGTCTCAACATATTTCCACCTCATAGCAACCGCAAAATTCAAACCAAGTCACCTAATCAAGAGCACACAGAACTGGTTTTGTAAGATTTCCGCAGCCTTGTCAGTCTGAACCCAGCACCTGTTAAGTGCAGCTATTTCGGGTTTGAAAAGGACTCCGTGACGGTTGGTTTTCCACAATGAATCCTAGGGGTTCAAGGTATGTTGAGCGGTGGTGAAGAACCAGCAATAGCCGTTTTTTTGACAACCGTGGATGAGCTTCGTTAGGAGAAAAATGATCGAAGTCACAAGGAAAAACCGAATGTTGACTGTATTTATCAACTTAAGCTGCACCCGAAAATGTCACTATCACACATTATCACACACTATCACACATTCGAAGGAATTAAATGACTCCGAGATCTAATTACATCAGAAAAAGATGATCTTCCATATCCTGCAGAAGCCATCAATATCAAACTTTTATTATTTCAAAAATCAAAACAGCCCTTCAAAAACGACAATGACCAGCGATATCTCATATAAGCGCTTCAGAATATGGTGAACTTGATCCCACAAAAAAAATACGTTCACTTTTTAAAGACAATATCTTATATGGAATATCACGTTCATCCTTGACAAAATTGACTCCGAAAATAAGGCTCTTAAACATCACAGATATATGCGGCGGAACAAATGCCTAATACAAAATCAAATCCCATTTCAACATCTACATACGAACTATCGAAGGAGAGCACTGTCAGTCTGTCCGGTTGTCCCGAAGTCCTAGGAGCAACCAGATGTTCGGATTTGATGTCCCACGAAAAGCTCACAAGGAGGGGGCGCCACTCAGGCTACTTGTGGATTAGACGATAATATCGAACTACATTCCTGCAAACATTCGGTACGGAATGACCTAGTAAGCAACAGTAGACATGCTCTCTTGCCTTTGCACGTACCACACATATTTCCAAATTATTGATCAGCTAAAAATCCAGAACAAAATGTCGCCAACAGTCCAAAAATGTTCACAATGTTCGAATTTCTATTCTGTTGTACAGTGATGAAGTACGCGGTGCTGGCCAACCTCTCGTTTACAGAAGGCTCAGAACAATGAAAAGATTAAGTACAGATTCGTGATACTCAAATAATGGCAAGTGTATCCATACTTCCGAGTGCGTGTCGAAAGTTTTGTGTACACCTTTAGACGCCTCAGAAAAACGCCATAGGCCGGTATATCGTCTCTGTGCTGAAATGCATCATTTATACAAACTAAAAGATGCTTTGTCCTTCGGCGTGATGTGCCGAGAAATTCAAATATGTAACATATGCCACTTAAGATCGACATGGGCCAACCCCGGATTAAAACTCAACTCTTGCAATATTTTAGCAGTTTAGAATGTGAACACAGGAGAGGAAACCCGGAATCAAATAGCCAGATACACATTCAGAACAAGCATTTTCGAGCGAATTAAATTATTTAGCAGTCACATAATAGTATGATGTTAGTGGCTCAGCTATCAGCCTTGCTACACTGGATTAGAAGTGAAGACGGAAGGTGTTTAGTTCCACAGTGAATCTGCAATAGCGCGTTTCACTTTCTAGTGGCTAAAATTTTTCAGCCCACATGTGAAGTAATGTTGACGCAGGAGGTCTCGCACTCAAAGTAGCACTCACCTCACAAACGTGAAAATAATTAGGGGAGAAAAAATATTTTCAAGCCTTACTCTCTTGATCGACCGGCAACTTTCCAAGTGGTGAGTTTAAATAATCCATTTGTGAAAGTGCACAGGCGTATGGAAGGAAATGTGATGTACGTCCAATAATGAAGATGCGGCGTCTAAAATTTTCAATATAAGAGGAAAAATATTAATCCGCTTACATCACTTCAGGACAGAGCTTTGAATAAGCCTCCGCCATCATTTTACCACAGATTCGGTAGCTTCCGTTGCTAAACCTTAATTGTGAACACCCAGGTAGACATTACGGGACAAGTAATATCCTCGTTTTTGTATCATGTGTCCTTTCGGAATTCTGCAGAGCCTCGTGGATAAGTTCCCAAACATGGACAGCTAAAGGATTAGTAACACACTGTTCCCCTACCTTCATCCGGGTAATAATGTGAGCGATGATACAACAATGGCCTTCCGCGGAACAATACTGGAGAACGCATTTCAATTTTGTAACGGCAACGGTTTCCAGTGCGTGATTTACACGCGAGTAAAATACACCTTGACACATTCAAACAAATGGACAGCCTTGCCACCATTTTGAAGGACAAACCTAAGAGATTCTGTGGTTATCACCTTTTCAATCACTTAAAAATCGGTCTTGAACTTTGAATGGTCCCGATGACAAACCAAAACTATCGGCATAACACCGGCGATACGATCCGCCAGACCAAAGAGTTCAGTATTCGCACAATAGATTCGAATTTTTGAAAAACATGACGTGCCCCTGGAGGACTGTGGCAATCAAGCGATTGAATTCGAAGCACCAGTTTGATCTTTTGAGCCTCATTTAGGCATCCCAGGGCCTCAGTGATGCTGCAAAATTATTCCACCAGACTTTTCCGCAGAGGTACGATAGCAAAAGTGGACGCGCGCGGTACGTTCGAAATCGGTTTCGTTTTTCCCTCGTGCAAACTCGTGAAAATTTTTTTTGTTGTTCAATCTATTCACAGAGTACACACGAGTAATTGTTGAATTTTATTACTCTAACAAAACATTTGAGTGATAACCCTTCATATTTTGCGCACACCTATTTTACATCTAGTCCGAAACATGACGTCAATCCATACCGATCGCCCTCCGCAGCCATTGGTAGACCACAATAGATGTGGGCGGAATGGCTGCCCGTCGAACGTCAAACGCGGTATGCAATGCCACGCCTGCAAGGCCTGGTGGCATTTCAAATGCACGGGTTTACAGGACGACCAAATAAGCCGACTAGCCAACTCTCCTGACCCGTTTGTCTGTGCCAGCTGACTCTATGTCAAGGGTGCGATGCATACCGCAGCGAAGAGAAGAGTCCCCCGAAACGGTACCCAACCCCCAGTGCAGATCCCGAAAGACCACTGCCAGTGTTCCGCTTTAATCGGGATACTCGACGCGAAAATAGAGCGTCTTTCGAAGGCACTGGAGGACTCAGGCGCTAAGAATGCAGCGACCTGGGCGAAAGTCGACAAGGAACATTCCTCGCTGAACCAATACCTCGCGATGTCCATACCGGGTCCCATGGCTGAGAAGAAAGTCATACAACTTTCTGACGCGGCTATAAAAACCGCCACAGCGTCGCTAGTGGAAAGACGCCTAAGGGAAAACAGGCTGATAATCTGGGGGTCGTTCTCCGGAAAAATCACGCCAGCGAAGCTGGCACAGTCGATCCTCAGCAAGCCTGATCAATCACTCCACGCAGAATGGCTACGCCAAGAGGGAAGTAAGCGAACCCTTGGACTTCTAGTTACTCTTTCTTCCCCGTCCGACGTACAGGCAATCTTGGAGCGGGCTGGCAGCATTCAAAAGGCCATCCCAAAGAACAAAACCGACCCGGGAAACTTGGGCAAATGCCTCGATCCGGTGTATCAATCCGTGAATATCATTACAGAATATTGTTGGATGGTGGTGACGATTGTTCACGTGGTCATAATGTGCCTCATTAAGTCCAGGCGTAAAACTATAACTTTCACATTTTGAGGAGGCTGAAAGCAAATGTAGTTCAACACTCTTGTTATTTAGCTTGGCAAAAGAATGCGCACAAACCATGGAAGAGTCACAAGGTTTTCAAACCACTGACCACCGGGGTTACCGTATCATAGCCAGCTTGGTGGCTGTAGCGATTACGCAAAGACTTGGTGCGTAATGCAACGGAAGTCTGAAAACAGCAGATCAAACTTACCGGGTTTAGGTGATTGTTGGCATGTCTGACATGGGCCCAACCACTGTTTACCGAAGGAAGCGTTGTTTTTAGTTCCGAGGCATCCTTTTTGGATGGGATGCGAGGGACTTGGAATGGTAGCGTGAAATGAAGACAAATTAAGCCCCATGTGGTTCTCATGCCCT
>NW_008752016.1:183318-190458 GCF_000715545.1 Opisthorchis viverrini | reverse complement strand
ACTACGAAACGCGTCTCGCGACGCTTGATCTCTTTCCCCTGGAGTACCGTCGCCTCCGAGGGGACCTAATTCTTACCTACGCCCTGTTTGAACAAAGCTTGGCAAACAGATTTTTTACCGTTGACCCAGCAAACACCCGGCGAGGACATAGTAAGAAAATCTTCAAGCTCAGGGCACACACATCCGTTAGCCAAAACTTTTTTTCATTTCGGGTAGTAGCTGCGTGGAATGACCTTCCTCCGGCGGTTGTACACGCTCCTTCTCGAACCCATTTAAAGCACTATTCAATGAAATTTAGTGAGCTGCAAAAATACGAGCGTAGATTAAGATGGTTTTGAGCTTAGGCACATATGCAACAAAATTCAACATTTTCGTACCAAAAGTTTCAATTCACACTCAAATTTTTCATAGCTAAGAGCACTGTGTGGTTAATTGCCCCAGTCTACACACTGCGAAACTCAATCGCTTACCAGTTAATTATTGTAAGTTACTCTGTGCAGGCAGGTCATCACGCCACACAGTTCTGGGGGCAGTTACAGATAGGACTCGTATTGTGGGCTCTTTTTTGATTGATTACGTGCAGCCAAACTTATATTTTGTTTAACGTTCTATCTTACAAATCCTAGATAAGTCTGTTGCCTTGGTTGTGCCAGTTATCAATGGTTTGTAGAATTTGTGTCGGTTTCCTGAAGTTCTTTATATAGCTACTTGTTTCGTTGCTGTGGAAAATGCAGCAGATTTTATACGCGGGAAGCCACTGTAATGTTCCCATCGCCTCCGCATGTTTGTGCTATTTTAAATGAGCAGGTTTGTTTATCGGTTTACGTAGCTGGCATTGTTTTGTGATCCGATCAACCACGTACGTTCCTACATATTTTCACTGCCAAAAACATATATTTTCATTCTCTGGCTGTCAAAAAAATTGTTTCAGCGCCGCACGAATCTGTGTACTTATTCCTGTTACTGATGCCCAACCGTCGTTTAATGCGAAGGCGGGTAGGCGATCGGTTTTTCCGATTGGGTGTCACTTGGATCACAAACCGCACCAGCAACTGCAACACCGGCTGACCGGAGTTGATTCTCCATCTGTGTAAACTGTGTCCATAGTTCGTAGGGCGCATGGTAGTCTCACATCTAGTGGAAAGAGAAAGATGCGTGCAAAATACTTAGAATTGAATTTGGACTGCTCTCCCAGATTGTTTCAGTGCGAAAGGTGTCAAGGTGGAGCAACAGTGAAATCGTCCATGGCGGGTTTGTCCTCGAAGTCAGGTGACAAGTCACTAAGCGTGTTTGAGAGTCAAGTAGCTCGTAATGCATTCAGGTGGTTGATAACTAAATTATTTGGAACTCGGAATTTTTCGTTCTGTATGAGATAACATAATGGTAGCAGTGCTGATTGACTCGTTTTGATTCCTTGTCGCATTCTATACGTGCGTATTCTTTGTTGCCTCCGTTCCTTTTAATATTCTCTTATGTTGCACCCTCGTCCCCTGAACTGGCAGGCTTGTCTTCGCACCTCGGTCCCTGCTCCCTTCATCCGCTCCCTTTCCCCGCCAACTTTGATCAAAAGCCTTCCCCTCAGGTTCAATAGCCGGACTCAGATCTTACGGCTCCTTGGCTGCTAATTCCATATCTTCATGACAATAGCATTTCATTATTGGTGTCAGATTACCGCAGTCCTTTTTACTGTACTGTCGCTTTATTATGAGTTTTTTATATCTATCTCGATATGCACACAAACACATGGCAACAAAAGAAACCGTCACAGGTAGCAGCCACTAAAGTTTCTTGTTTTATTTTTTACCTTGAAACGAAACAACTTGTGTTCTTGGTGTCTGCTGTCATTTATGTTATCGGGATATGTTGTGGGCGATGAATATTTGCAGCACTCAAAACTAGTGAGTCCACTCAGAAGCTACATTAACTACGTTCTCGCGGTAGGAATCCTCTTTCCCCCTGCTCGACCTAAGCTGTTTTTTCATCCGCATTTTGCTAACTGCGGATCAAGCTGACCACTAAGGAGCCCAGAATTATCGGATTCTTGCAATGCTTAATAGTTCTAGTAAAAAACTGTGAAGTTGCTTTTACAACTTGCCCCAATATGCTAGTTACATAATCTCAATTTATAATTTTTCCAGTGTTAAGAATTCCCGCCCTGCCCCCCATGCGACCTGCATTTTGCCAGCCTTAATACCTCCCGAGTTTAGGTCTAGCCAAAATTAACAAGACTTTGTTTTGTCAATGCCAGTTTTTATACGGCCGCTCCTCTATTACACACTACTAAGCGTCCGCAAGCAGCTTCAGTTGTGCTGTCAGTTATTATAACTGATTATAACTGACGGTATCCCATTCACAAGCTGGAAATGAAATTCATCATGTTACCACTGCAACGGATTGGCAGACCAAGTGCAACGATGGACCATAAGCTCAAAGTGTGAAGGATGCGTTTAATGTATCACACTGAAATATAGGAAACAGCTGTTTTGAACCTTGTGCCCCCGGGGAATGCCTGACCACTGGTAAATTGCTGAGTGCCAAATACGCGTATACTCGAGAACAACCCGGATCTCAATCGACCGCGTACGATGTATGCGGTTGCCATTTCACTCCTAACTGGCTTTCCGTTCTTTCTTTCACCTCACGGGTTTCTTTGTGCTAGCTGTTCGCTGCGAATTGTTGCCATTTATATGCTGTCTCATCGTCTTGTTTTAGTTGCTGAACTGCAAACGAAGTTAGTAAGGGCTTAAAGTAATTCCAAGATCTCCACAGGATAACAAAAAGATGATTAGAGAATAAGGGCCCGTTACTCGGCCAATTCCCGCTTTTACGGACTCTCAAAGGTACTTAAAGAAACAATACTCCTCTAACCGATTATATCATTGCCTGGAACGGCGAACTATAGGCTTATTAAAAAACTATGGAAGAAGTTGAAACATTTCATCTGTGGGTCATGCCCCTCAATCAACAACACGGGACAATTTCTCTAGACCTTGAATCTGGTGAGAAAGTCGTGGCCCGTCTGATTGGACGATGATGCAACGCCAACTAGATCCCTGGGGGACAAAGACTGCTGTAAATCTCGTTAACTTTCATCATACGCTTGTGACAAAGTCATTCAGTTTCTATACAGTTCGCGTTCCGCCTTGTGTGCTAGCATTAGCCCCCCCCCCCGAAGAAAATTACGCCCAATCTCACTCTAAACAGTAAGTCTCTACAGTTTCAGCGAACACCGTGGCCATGCTACCTTGCTACCATTTATCTCTCTGCCGCTGATTCCTTTACCCCATCGTTCCCACCCACGTTTTTTGCAGCCCTGGCCGTTAGTCTAACAGTCCAGGACCGAATAGGCCTTTTTGGTGCTTTTGGACTTTAGTTCAACTTAACCGGCCAGATTATGACAATCCTGCTACCACACCAGATTCGTTGTTGTGATCCCTCTTTTTTCTCAGCATGAAGTTTTCCTATCCTAGAACTATGCCGTTTAACCCTCCCTCGTACTTTTTCGCCCGCCACCTTAGAATCCTAACCATTTGAACTTGGTTGAATTTGCTATTTACCCCAAAATTAGGCTAAACTCTCATTGGCTATGATTTTTATCCCCGTACCTTTTTAAACATCAACAAGTCCACATCGGATATTGTGTACTGATTACGACATCGTGGGTTTTTATGCAGTATTCAGCCCCCTCGATTCCTCCAGTCAAGCTTTATTCTGACTGTTACCGTATGATCATGCCTGATGTTATGCCACCCGCTAGTCGGAAATAAACATTATTATTATCAAATTGAACTAACGTCCAAAACCACGATGAGTTCTTCTCCGCCTGGCTCTGTCAGGCTTATGGTCAGAGTCAGAAAAAGCGTAAGTGGGGATAATGAAGAAGAGAAATCAGTGACACAAAATAATGGTAGCAGGAATCTCATAGTCAGTGTACAGCGAAACTGTAAAGACTCATCAGTGTCCATGGTAAGAATGAGATTGGGTGTAATATTTCCTTGGATGAGGGATCTGATGGTAGCGCATGAGGCGAACGCGAACTGCACAGAAAATGGCTGACATTTTGAGGAACATAGAATGGTAGTCAACGAGATCTCAATACGGCCGCGCATCAGCCCACAGGGTAGCAAAATATTCATCAAGTGAAAAAGTGCCGTGCTTGTGCGCCCATATGTCTTAACCGTGTCCGATTTCATCATGTGCCGGTGGAAACTGAAGAAGGTATGCGTGTGTTTCACATCTCCCCGATGCCAAGGAGGCATGTGCACTCCGTACACAAGCGCACAGACGGTCATCTCTGACTAACCGAGACAAAGAAAAAACCGCTCGAGAACCGAGGTGGGTTTTCAGGAGACATTGGTCGGCTGAGAGCATATCCACCATCAAATACGGTCGCGAGTGAATGATGTACATAAAAGTCTGTGTTTGCATTATACAAAGATTTTCTTACTGCCCTCTTTTCATCTGAGTGTAACCCAGTAGAATCAGGGAAAGTAAATTGATATAACACATCCAAACTGGAAATTCAGCAAACTGGAGAGAACATATCCCGGAGGCGGTTTGGGTAGCTGAAGAATTTGCTCTCAGTCGCCAATGAATGAGTAGGGAATAAGTAGGGAAGAATAAGGTGACCAAATTAACGCTGACACGGACAAGCCAGATTGAATGGATAAATGTTTACGGGACGTTTGGGCAACCGCAGCCGAATTTTTTTACCTCGGGGGAATTAAGAATGGATTGGATGAATGCAGTAGCGTCCGATGAGTGCCTGGAGGTATAAGATAAAAAGGTTTATATTAGAAAACTCTAAAAAGAGAGCGACAGGAAGCCAAATGAACTCACGAGAGGGCAAATTACTTTAGCTGACCGAAAAAGTAGGTGCTAGCTTGGTCAGGGTGGATGTTCAATTTCGTTGTGTTAAGAACTGAGCCGCCTATGAAGCTATCGGTGTAGCTGGTCGTTGGACAATTTGGAACAGAGGATTGCATGGCGGTATTTTTCAGCTCGGCAGGAAAACCCAATCTTAAGGTCTCCGTTGTGCATAAAGGAGTGTTGAAGTAAACAGGGACAGCAGATAAATAGTGAGCGGTTGGGCAACAGCTTCTGAGATAATGGGGGTTTACCTAGGTCAGCTTAACAGGAAGGTAAGGGCGTAGGTCGAAAGCCACCGGGTCACTGCTGTCAGCTCCAATAAACGAATTGTATGTGGCAGTAACAGCAAACGAAAAGGCATCTCGCCTAAAAAAACGGTGTTACCGTTGTGCAAAGTGTGTGTGCGGAGGGGTTAATGTAAATAAGGTTATTAGACAGATAATATCCGAGGGGCGGGCGTGTTTATGTCCGCTGATCAGGTTGACTTGGTGTAGTGCAGCCTCAACCAAGACGATGGTGGCAAAGACATGCAGGTGAATGTTAACCGTGAGCCCCACGGAGTATCACCATGCATTTAAAAAGTCAAACAAAAGGAGAGGTGCTCTTTGCCCGTATTTTGTGGCGTTGCCACGTAACTGACGCCCGGGATAAGTCTGAACCAGGTACTGACAAACGAAAACGGTACTCTTTGCTTAAGTTCCCTGATTTCCAGGCCAGGCTCAGGACCACCGGCGATGGACAGTGCTACCGGAGGGGTGGCAAGTATACGAACACTCCATTGTGCAACGTGATAGGGTGACCCTTTCTGCGGAGCGTACCTGTCCAACGTTTGAGGTGGAGTTTTTGAAGGGGAAAGTAGCTTGAGCAGTTGGCTACGTGATTTGGTGGAGTGTAGAGGAGGCATAGACAGGCTACCGAGAAAGAACAATAGGTTAGGCCAGCGGGTTTGAAGCCAAACAAAGTATGGATTGTCATGCAGTTGTAGATAATTATCAGAGAAGACGTCCATTTTGGCTTCAGAGTATATAAGACAGCTACCCCATTGGCGAGGGAAACGATCGGTACTAGAGATAGTGCGCCCCGGATGAGAGATGAGGGCGTCAGTCGTGCTAGGAAAGGGAAGCTTTTCAACGATTTATGTGAAGGTCAGTTAAGGTATGACGAAGATGGCTTTGACGTATTGCTGATTAAAATGGCAGAAATATTTTCAGCGGGATAAGAGGAGAGGCAAAATAATTGTAAGACCGGGGAGGCCATCATGGAATGGGATAGAGACAGAAAGCCAGGAGTTTTTGAATCGGTTGGCGATGTGGAACCAATTAATCATAGTGAGAATAAGATGTTGGGGCGTACCATTTTGGGTACGGAGTTCCCGATGAGGTTGCGACTTTCGTACAGAACGTCGTGGAAAACGACTCAAGGCTTGTAATCCTTTGTAGTTGTTGTATCAACGACATGGGACTATGTTTCCATATTTAGCGGTCACCAGACGCTAATTCTCCCGTCATATTCCTTCCTCGTTCTCCCTCTGCTTAAGCTCCAGACTATTGCTGTATTTGCTTCACACGCCCCGTACAACTGTTATACATCCAATCTGGCTGGTAATGGTCGACACCCACATAGTGGCCGAAATAATCTGCGACTCTATGTCCTCCTTACTATCTATGTCAATTTCCTCGTACAACCCAGATCCAGCTGCTACGGTAATGCGTATACCCTCACCGATTGTAACGACTTTGACGGCCGTTGCGGGGCCGTCTTGAAGCCAAAATATATCAGTGCAATGAAGGCGTGGCGATGCCTCACCCTGGCTGATGGCACACTCGCGAGTATTCTCTTCCTACCTGCCACCCACTCGGGCCCGTAACTGCAACGGTGAACTACTCCCCACCCAGTCCCGACCGCCGCTTAAAGAAATTCATTCTAACCTGCTGAAAATTTCGTTTAGCATTAACCCCTCTGGTTTCTCGTTGCGATTTCGGTTCGCTTCCTCCACAAGTTCAATTCCATTTACGGTGTTCGTTTCGCTATATACATCTTCATCATATCTCCATCAAAACAATATTTTACACCTGACATGGTAATGCTGATGATAATGCTCATTCTCAAATGGTGGGTGTATTACCGTCGGGTATGGTAATACATTTACAGTCAGAATAGAACACCGCTAGGGGGTTTGCGGGGATTGCGTGAAAAAGGACAATTTCATAATTAGTGGACAATATCCCACGTAGACTTGCCCACGCCTAAGCAGGCATGGGAAAGGAAACA
>NW_008752016.1:177571-182961 GCF_000715545.1 Opisthorchis viverrini | reverse complement strand
GGAAAACGACTCAAGGCTTGTAATCCTTTGTAGTTGTTGTATCAACGACATGGGACTATGTTTCCATATTTAGCGGTCACCAGACGCTAATTCTCCCGTCATATTCCTTCCTCGTTCTCCCTCTGCTTAAGCTCCAGACTATTGCTGTATTTGCTTCACACGCCCCGTACAACTGTTATACATCCAATCTGGCTGGTAATGGTCGACACCCACATAGTGGCCGAAATAATCTGCGACTCTATGTCCTCCTTACTATCTATGTCAATTTCCTCGTACAACCCAGATCCAGCTGCTACGGTAATGCGTATACCCTCACCGATTGTAACGACTTTGACGGCCGTTGCGGGGCCGTCTTGAAGCCAAAATATATCAGTGCAATGAAGGCGTGGCGATGCCTCACCCTGGCTGATGGCACACTCGCGAGTATTCTCTTCCTACCTGCCACCCACTCGGGCCCGTAACTGCAACGGTGAACTACTCCCCACCCAGTCCCGACCGCCGCTTAAAGAAATTCATTCTAACCTGCTGAAAATTTCGTTTAGCATTAACCCCTCTGGTTTCTCGTTGCGATTTCGGTTCGCTTCCTCCACAAGTTCAATTCCATTTACGGTGTTCGTTTCGCTATATACATCTTCATCATATCTCCATCAAAACAATATTTTACACCTGACATGGTAATGCTGATGATAATGCTCATTCTCAAATGGTGGGTGGATTACCGTCGGGTATGGTAATACATTTACAGTCAGAATAGAACACCGCTAGGGGGTTTGCGGGGATTGCGTGAAAAAGGACAATTTCATAATTAGTGGACAATATCCCACGTAGACTTGCCCACGCCTAAGCAGGCATGGGAAAGGAAACATAGCTGCCAGAAGTTTATTTTACTTTCAGGGGACACATCAAGCTGAGACAAGATCAGATCGTTGAGGTTTGAAAGTGGTGGCCACAAACGGAACAAGAGGCGGCGAAAAAGAAACATCCTGCTTGGCGCGCGATGGAAAAACTCCAGACTGCGAAAAGTTATAAAAAAGAAAAACAAATCTGGTCAGTTAGCTGGATGGCCACGATCTGGCCGGTCAAAATGAACCAGTTCCGAGACGTATTCGGCCTTCGGCTGTGGGGCTTATGACCTTGGTCATGAAAAGCGAATGCGGGAAGTAGAGGAATCAGTAATACGGATAAACTGTGGGGGGAGATCTCATACTCACGCTGTACATTGAAACTGTGGATACTCGCTGGTGTCACTGCTCAAGTGATTTCTGAAGCAAGTTAATTGGGGGAGGCATTTTTGTTGCTAATGCACACGAGGAACGCAAACTGCCCAGAAGATAATTTAGTTTGTAAGCAGCATAGACTGAAAGTCAGCGAGATGTTTATATCCGAACAAGAGGTTCAACGGTTTAGGATGAGCGCGTTTCGGAGGCTGCTGGAGCGAGGTGGAGAGGTTGTTCGTGGTTGTAAGCAAGGGCACGAGTGAGCGAAGGCATCGTCAAAAGCAGGAAGTATGTGGCTGCGGCTATGCTATCAAACTGGCTTTGAAAGTGTCATACTATCATTGCACTGATGTACACCACTTTCTTGACAATCCCGTGACGGACAGCATGTGTGACACGCTTGGCCTGGGAGGTGCGATTCTGTGAGCAGCGGGATCTTTTTTTGCGGAGGGGTTGGTCCAAGGAATTTGCTGATGGAGGATGAAGCCATTGTGAGGTGTGTCTTTTGGTCCGCATGGAGGTCCATTCGGGTGTGAAGCATAGACCAAATAAAGCGAATAACAGCCAAACGTAGCTTCCAAATCGGGAGTAGCCGAAGATCCAATCTTGGGAAGAAGAGAGAATTGGGTGAGGTCAGTAAAGCCCGATAAGATTTAGGAGGCATAATATAGGAGTAAGTCCAAAAATAGGGGAAAACTGAACGTTCACCACAATGAAGATGGTGGCAGAATGTGACTGAGTGAAAAAGGATTGTGGTGGGGGTATAATTTATTGGTATCATTATTATTATTGTTTATCATCATACCTGACGGTATGCCACTCAAGTTGGGAATAAGCATCATTATTATTATTACAATATTATTATTAGTAGTAGTATTCATTCCCAACTTGTGAGCGGCTTAACGTTAGGCATGGTCGCAATGTTACAGTCAGAATCATGACTGGTTAATTTATTGGTATCATTATTATTATTGTTTATCATCATACCTGACGGTATGCCACTCAAGTTGGGAATAAGCATCATTATTATTATTACAATATTATTATTAGTAGTAGTATTCATTCCCAACTTGTGAGCGGCTTAACGTTAGGCATGGTCGCAATGTTACAGTCAGAATAAAAGCATGACTGGTGGGAATCGCGGGCACAGGGGGCTGTGAAAGGGACGGCGTTATTGGATGTGGGCATTATCCGATGTAAATGTTGTCATCACCAGGCCACCACGAGCAGGGGAGCACAATTACTGTGCTTTTTTGGAGGGAATATGGAGCAAGATCGGATCGTTAGTATTTGAAGGTGGCGGGCGAGAAGTAAAGTGAGGGAGGGTAAAACAAGGAACTTCCAGCCACATGACACATGGCAAGGGATGTATAACGGTGAAAAATGAAGAACCAGAATAGCAGATCAGGTGCAGCAACAGAGTTGTCGTCATCCGTATGGTCAACGACCGAAACTCTTTAAGCCTGCCAATCTAAGCCATCACAGTAGCAGAGAGAGAAGTGCGCATAGACTTGATGTGGTCAGGGAAGAAAATACAACAACTGAGGGGTGTAAAACTTCCGGAATGATCAACCATATTTCGCGGGGTTATTTCATGCGCTGGCCAACACCATCATCCAGGCCGAGTACTCCCGAAGCACCGATATCAGCTTCAATAAGCTAGTGGCGCATGGCGAAAAGGCCTTTAGGAGCCCGCCTTGCCTCACTGCTTACATATTATTTTTTGTTGCATGTATCCGCTCCTGGGAGCAGCAGGAAGGCGTGTCTTGTTTGACGACGTGAGCCTTGGCAAGGTGCAGCCCAAGTCATGACGAAGGAAGCTACTGCTACGCATGTCTGTTAAAGCTGTGGGCATCGCAGAGTATGTTCAGGCCATCTTAAGTGTTTTTTATGAATTTTCGACGAACCAAAGGTCCTTTTTTCCCATTCGTTGTTTGTGGCATTGCCAGATAAGCGACACATCCAAGACGAGTGCATCAGCAGCAGCAAAAACAAACAGAAAACAACGATACCATTTATGGTTCTCCTGAATCAAAGGCCAGACTCAGATTCACCGGCCCTGGTGAGTGCAGCCGTGCTACTAAAAAGGTGGCGGGTATACGAACGTTAAAGGGCGACCCTTTCAGATATGCATGCCCACTAAATGAGGTTTTCATCCCCCGTACATGCTACGAGATCTGCAAGAAGGAATAGCACAAAGCAGTCGTAAACGCGGCTCGTGTATGAATTAGTTGCTTTAGCCACTAAATCTTTTCTCCGGTCGGAGGGAAAGCCAAGCCCTTAAAATAGCCCAGTCAGGTCGAACGGACAAAAAGCGAACAGACGCTGGTGGGGACAGGTTGAGGAGGGGACAAGCGGAAATGGCATATTCCATATATATATGTATATATATATGCATATATGCATACTGGAGTATTGAAGAAGCGCTTCCCGGAATACGTCACATATTCTACAGATCCCCAAACGCATGTTAGTAACCTGCCGCCGAAATACGAGAAGCGACAAGAAGGGATTCAGAACTCTGATGCGTGCTTCGTTTTGTTTCATACGGATGGTCGTAGAATGTTGGAAGTACAATAAGTGGTTGCTGGGACTGATCGTGCATACCAACGTATGCTTGCTTTGAAGTACAGGGGTGGTCATTCCAAGATGCTGCCATCCGGAAATTTGAGGGGGTTTACATCCAGGTCACCCAGGTAACATGCGAATGATGGCTCTAGCCTGATACTAATTCTGCTGCCCTGATGTTGAACTAAAGGTGCGAGCGTGACGCATGCCTACAAAAAAAGCATTGCCAGCAGCATTGTCCACCGCGACCGAAGAGCAGCGTAGATGTGGAATATTGTGGCCCCGTTGATCGTTTCGTGATCCTTGTGATTGATCGCGTGTATTCCAAATGGATTAAAGCGGTACCCACTAGAACTACATTTAGTGCATCGATCATATCTACTATACACGGTACGTCCGCATCGCACGATGTACCCGGTTCGACAGTCTTTCATAGAGCACAACATTCACCGGTGCGTGTTTTCAACTGGGATAGAATATGCTTCAACAGCACCGTACCATTCTGCTTCCAATTACTTAGCCGAAGGCTCGGCTGCAACGCTGAACAACGGGTTGGTGAAACAAGGCTCAGTGCATCTACAAACAGGATTGGAAATTGGTAATTTACGCTGCACACTTAGACAGTCCAGACAAGTTGTGAATTGTTAGTGGAACGTAGACCTCATGTACGTTCTGTTCAGCTACAGCCGTATTTGATGGTTATGCTCAGGCAAAGCGCAGGTGTACATTCCGAATCGCACAGAATGAAGCAGTAAGAAAGTGTACGTCAAATTTCAGCCTTCATCTAAGGGATAGGTATGTGGATGTGTGATATCAACAAACTGTGGTGCTATCGATTTGCCGTTAGAAAACGGAAGGATATCACACCGTCATTTAGACCATGCAAGAACTAGGAAATATGGAACAGATATGAAAAGGACACTTGAGTTCACGGTATAGATGGGCACCAGAATGAAGCAAGATAGCTTAGATGTTGCTACTGATTCGCCAGGCCTATCAGCACGGAAATCAAAGCCACTCGAGAGCCAGCAGGCAAAAATGTGATAAGTTGTCCTGTGAAGACTGAGGTCAGGTGTTGTAGAAACTTTTTTTGGATTATAGCCACCCATAGATCGTTAACCATTTTTATACTAGGTAACTATTTTTTCACCAAGGCTCCCTAACTTTCTGCGGTCACAGAGTTAAACAGGTCTCCCTTCTTCAGTAGACTAAATAGGTCTCAGTCCCCAGGGCGTTTAAACCTTCTACACTATTATTCCTCAACCTACCTCGAAGTAATTCATTATGACACCGCTCCCGTCTTCCTCCTCTAAGCGGTTGCCAGACCCCGAATCCCCATCAAGTATCTCCACAGTATATCCAAAGAGGCGGCTCGCAGCCAGAAGACCCAGCTCCCAACCCCCACATCCATCGAGGCCGGCAAAAACTGTACCACAGATTGTTCAGTAGTCCTAACTGATATATCTTTGCTTCCGCAACCTGGCAGCACTCTCCCCTCACAACTACCAGTAGAATCTCAGGCCTTGAAAGAACTGGAAAATCTCAGAATCCGCCTACATAATATGGAAAGTTAAATGTCTTCCTTGCGAACCATACAATCGATTG
>NW_008752016.1:137050-170079 GCF_000715545.1 Opisthorchis viverrini | reverse complement strand
AAGAGAAACATATTATTATTATTTAATCGAGTACCTCCCACTGTTTGTGACATTGTCCCCTTTTCGCGCAGTCAAAACTCAAATCAAATCCCTCAGTAATGCCCCATTCTGCCTTTAAACGCATGATCATGCCATAAGGCATGCCACCCACAAGTTGGGAATAAACGTTATTGTTATTATTATTATTACCCTCGTAAACGCGTCCGAGAGTTTGCCCGCGTGCGTTTCCGTTCGTCAGTCTATCTGCGAACTGTTACGTGATTATGTCAGATTGAATGTTCAATGGTTTGCACGCGTCCGTGTCCATTCTTCAGCACATCAGGCAACTTTTATGTGATGTGCATGGACGTGTGATCCAACCTTTATAACTAACTTCACATGGTGGATTTGTTTTGGCCCCAACTGTTGAATATGCCCGCGTCCTTTTGTACGTGCTTTCCGAGTTACTTTGGACACCAGGCTCTCTCGATTTAACTGGACTCAGTAGTAAGGAGCAGATCACCACATGCATCTCTTGCGGTACCTATCTCTAACACTTTCACTGAGCAGGATTTATACAGCATAGTATTGTTTGCTATTCTTGAAGGAGAACAGTGATGTCAGCAAATAGGAGATAAACACGTCCATGGTGATATCAAGCAGTGTACGACAAAACTCAACCTACTCGCAGAGGTCGTTGTCACTTGCAAGCCTTACGTTATTCTAACCTAGCACAATTTTGAGCACCAGTCATCCGATTCTAATGAATGTGTCTTTGGCGTATATTGCTCGGAACAGGCTTCCACGAGTTCCGAAGACTCGGGATTCGGCTTCCATCTAGCTGAGTAGAATATACAAATCAAAATTTGGTCATAGGAATGACTCACTCAAACATTTTGCGTCCACGAGTACATTGCAGGCTCCAACAAGTTTCATAAACTATTAAAGCGATGCAACTACTTGCAGCCTTCGTCTATTGTAAGAGATTCACGTTTTACCGCAGGTCGCGATATATAGCTCAATTAGGCACTTCCTTTTCTAGTTAACCGATGAGCTTGGAAATCCCTTCACCCTGAAAAACAGACAGTACTGCGAATTTGCAGGAATATGCATTAGATCTTGTTGTTTGCAATTATCTTGTGGCAACTTGTCCTTCTCACTACACCATGAGAAATCGGCCCAAAAGGCATTCGCCGTTTTACGGATGATCCGACGTACCTTCTCCCGTATTACTCGCATGGACTTCCAAATACTCTATGGGGCCTACGTCAGACCGCTCCTGGAGTACGCCAACCAAGTTGTCTACTCAGGACGTACGAAAGACGTTACCCTCATTGAGCGTGTCCAGCGGGCCGCCACGAGAATGGTTGCCGGCCTCAAGTCCGTGGACTACGAAACGCGTCTCGCGACGCTTGATCTCTTTCCCCTGGAGTACCGTCGCCTCCGAGGGGACCTAATTCTTACTTACGCCCTGTTTGAACAAAGCTTGGCAAACAGGTTTTTTACCGTTGACCCAGCAAACACCCGGCGGGGACATAGTAAGAAAATCTTCAAGCTCAGGGCACACACATCCGTTAGACAAAACTTTTTTTCATTTCGGGTAGTAGCTGCGTGGAATGACCTTCCTCAGACGGTTGTACACGCTCCTTCTCGAACCCAATTTAAAGCACTATTAGACATTTATTTATGCGAATCCTCGCGCTGGCGAGCATACTGCCCCGCGCTGAGAACATAAAGAGCAGTGCTACACCCTTTTTTCACTTGTGCCTTTCAGGTGAACGACAGCCACTGACCGACAAGAACAAAACCGACCCGGGAAACTTGGGCAAAAGCCTCGATCCTGTGTATCAATCCGTGAATCCGTGAATCCGTGAACAATTCGGCGAATACTGAATGGCATCAACCACCCGGTTGGTGTTTCGACCAATCACTTGTGAGTTGGGAGTGCCAGCATTCACGAATCCGTGAATCCGTGAATGCTGGCGCTCGCGACCCCCCGCGATAGCTCTGCAGGATTTCGCCCGACCTCTGCGAGGAAGCTAATACCTATTATTCATCCGTTGTTCAGTGTCGTAGAAGTTGTATATTTCACGATGTATCCAGATTGCTGCGTCCTCGCCGCTAGTGGAACTCTTTGTTGCTTTCATTCATCGACGTCACCCGACTCTGCTGTCCCACCCGGTGGCTCATGATAATTTTTTCATACTCGACCATGTTGCTGTAAGGCAGTTTTCATCTCGGGCTCTGGATATGTTTGCATAAGTCCCTGTAACTCCAAATGCACAAGCCAAGTGTTATATGTACGATGCCATTTTCAATTATCGTACTGTACCGTTCACAAGCCAGCAACTCTGTCTTTGATCTGTTCAAATCTAGTTTGCAGACTTCCCAAGGCCTCTAGACTTGATGTAAAGTCCTAGGAAACAGGTGGGGTACTGCAGGAAAGTGATGAAGAGAATCTGTAGTAGACATAGCGCAAAGCATTACTTCACTGATAGCCAGAATGTTGGCTTCTTCAGATAACCCAGCTAACGGAACTTCAACCATGAAAAATCCTCTTTAACCTTGATCACTCCAGCGGACGCCTTTCTTAGGCCTTTCGAACGCTCGAAGTTCTTGGTTGGTCGATCGATACGATGAGCTGTTATCATGGTTCAGTGGTTAGAGCGCGGGTTTACTGACCGGAAGGTCCGTGGTTCGACCCTGACCCTGCTAAAATTCGTGTGTCTCTTCCGAGTGCCCCTCCTCGTCGAAAGTCTTCTGACCCCCAAAATGCCCCAGTCATCTTAGTGAATTTTCGGTGTTTTCGGTCGAAGTCACCTTGGTCTATTGTGCTCCCGCTAGACAATAGCTTATCATTCCTGGGTACATTCCGCTCCATATTCATGACTCGTCTCATCCGGGAAAAAGAAGCTTCGCGTTTGAGGTTCCAATGGTTCTTTGACTGTCGCCTCTTCTGTTGTCATCAAACACTGATTTTTGACCACTAATCCTTTGAACGGGCTGTGACAGGGTATTCGTAACGACGTTCATCTCCAGGGACGTACTTAGGCTGAAACTCAAAATTCGAACGCCAGGTACCATCTGTTGAGTCTTATGTGAGTATCCTTCGTTGAGGATGGGTGCATCGGTGGATTCTTATCCATCCTGCTTGATAGTCCATGTTCTAAATATGTATGGTTCAAACGTCTCCGAGGCATATACTATAACTATGACTTTCTCCGTAACCGGATTGTAGGTCTACCCTCGAGAAAATATCGGAAGGAAAATTTGAAACCTATTGCCAATAGTTTGGGTGTTGCCAGTTTGGTCTGACTTGCAGGGCGTTTTCCCGGTGGCTCCATCTTCGCTTGGCTGGGGACGTTGCACGAAATGACCCGACCTAAACCTGTCGCCTTATAAAGGTAGGGCTTCTGTTCTGCAACGAGCTATCATCATTACCATCGACAGCGTGACATCAGTGTTCAACACCGATGCTTCTCTGTGAGCCATACTGGCTGGCACTCAGGTTCCGAAGGTTCAACCATGCCAGGAAGGCCAACGGGAAGCAGCCCGTCGAAGAACCGCGAGTAACCGTACTGTTCTCTGTGGCGTAAGATGGCTCAGTTGTTTAGAGCGCGCATTTACTGACCGGAAGGTCCGTGGTTCGAGTCCGACTTCTGCCTCTCGCCTTCCCATGTCTAGGCTTGGGCAACCTGGCGGTATCCCATCCCTCGTGATTCCTTCTGGTGGCTACAGGTGAACGATTTTTTAATCCCACCTTTCCCACCTGTCGTACAGTGCAGTGCAATCAATCCATCTGCTACCCCCTTACCACTTTCCTATGTCCAGTCCTTTGTCCAGAAAAATGAACCAAAATAATCACTTGCCAACCTCAAAAGATCTGATCCATGTTGCAGCCTTTATTATCCTGCTCTATGTCAAGTTGGGAAATGGGTATCTATCTATCTACCTGTTGATAAAGCCTCGCTTTCCCTCTCTGTCGACGTATGTTGTGTCACCGAAACACGCATACAAGACCCCACTTCGGTAGTGCTCCTCAAGCTGCTTAGGACGAGCTGAGATGTTGAACAGTTCACTTTTCGGGCATCCGGTGATCCTGATGCAACGACCGATGTTATCTACGGTGTGGGAGTTGCACTCAGCCCCAAGGCTGAAAGTGCCTTACTGGACCAGATCCACGTAAACAGTCGCCTGCGCACGATGTGGTTGTCTGGCTCAACTAATATTAACGCAGGTCGATGCGGTAAACGGTGTTTATTTATCTTAACAGCATACGTCCAAACAATTCTGAGACCGAGAAGGACGAGCTTCATCAATACCCGTCACAACTGCTTCACTCGGCAAAAGGACAGTTATACTGTGATAGTGATATGAATGCCGAAGTTGGACGGCTCAGCCCGGAAGAAGCACAGTTTGTTGGTAGATTTGGAGTCAGTGCTGAGCGTACGGATAATGGGAAGCGACTCCTTCAATTGTGTGCAGATCACCGTCTGTCCCTGGCCAGTACGAACTTCCAACACAAACGCTAGCATCGAGTTACCTGGAGGCCACCTACCACAAGACCGTGGTGGATTCGATTGGACCATTTAGTCATCAGTTACCGATGAGGAACCTCAGTTAAGAACTGTCGTTCCTTCTGGGATACGCAACTTGACTCCAACCACACCATCGTGCGCGCCCAGTTAGCACTTCGCTTCCCATCAGCATTACGGTTGCCAAAGGAGTGCAGCTCCGTTCATCAACTTCGGCAATCTTCAGTAGCTGAAGGGTATCGAGTGGATCTGGCTAGAAAGGTACTGGAAACGTCCGGTCATGCGGATGACGAAGAATGCCTAGTGGCTAAATGGAGGCGAGTTAAAAAGCAATGCTCTCGGGTTTGCGTTCAGCTGTAGCACCCTTTCGGTGCCTATCTGCCATGCCACCCGAAGGAAGCACAAGGGCTGAAATACTGCCAGGTTGCTGTTGTGTACGACGAGGGTCAGAGTGCAACGACAATCAGAATGACAATGGAAAAGACTGAGGGCTCCAAAGCTAAGCTTTATTCATCCAAAACTTTGACACTGAGAGCTGGAAACGGAAGAAAGTGATTTAGCAACAAATGATGAAACGTTTGAAAAACAGAGCAAATATATAACATTCACCCCCCGCAGAGATGAAAGTTCTCAAGAGTTTGATTTATAATTGAATAATGTCAGGCCTCTCTGTTGCGCAGGACATACGGCTGTATCCGCTGTTGTTGTATAACCAATGGGTGTTCAGAAGAATTCGTCATTTCACTTTCCGAAGCAGAGTCAGGTAGTTCCGGTTTAATAAATGAATCAGCGTTGGACTGCGGTTGCTGCTGTTCGGATGCTGGAGCACATCCGAAATCTGCTGAAGGGGACAGGTGACGTAGGGAGACCGTTTCGTCCATGCCGTTAGAGTGTCTGACATATGCGTACTCAGGGTTACATTCCAGGAGCTCAACCTCTTCGACTAGGGGGTCGTACTTTGAAGATCGTGTGTTTCGCCGCATCAGAACTGGTTCTGGCGAAAGCAACCACTGTTGCAAGGACGTACCGACTGCGGATTTTCAATTGTGATGAAACATCCGCCCGTGTGGAGCGGCATTGGTGGCCGTGCACAACAAAGAACGAATCGAGTGGAGAGCGTCTTGTAAAACGGTTTCCCAGTGACTGATTTGAAGACCCTTTGATCGTAATGAAAGCGTAATAGCCTTCCACAAAGTTCCATTCAATCTTTCCACCTGGCCGTTCCCCCTTGGATTATATGGAGTGGTCCGACTGGTGGCTACACCTTTTTCATGAAGAAATCGTTTGATCTCATCCGAAATGAATGATGAGCCACGATCCGAATGCACGAAACTTGGCAGGCCAAATGTGGCGAACAGTGGCACAAGGCACGATATCACCGTAGACGAACTGATATCTGGACATGCATAGGCGAACGGAAAACGGGAATATTCGTCTACGATCGTCAGTAGATATTTGTTTCGAGTCGTCGAAGGCAGTGGTCCCTTAAAGTCAATGCTTAAGCGTTCAAACGTTTGTGTGGCTTTAATGAGGGTACCGCCAGATGACTTGAAGAAACGTGGTTTTAGTTCCGCACACACTTGACACTGCTTAATGACGAGTCGGATATCCTCTAGGGAGAATGGTAGATTCTTGGCACGAACGAAATGCATCATGCGTGTTGCTCCAGGATGACACAGGGTTGTGTGTAAGCGTTTTAGATCCAGGTTAGATGAAGTGTTCGCACAGACACTTCGAGAAAGCGTGTCAGCAGCTTTGTTTTCTATGCCTGGTCTGTAGGTAACGTCAAAAGAAAAAGGCGACAACTCCATCCGCCACCGTTGGATTTTGTCATTTTTTATTTTCCCTTTTTGTTGTGTTGAGTACATGAATGCAACGGATCGCTGATCAGTTATGATTTTAAAATGGGTCCCGAGTAGGTAATGCCTCCATTTGCGCACTGCTTCGACAATTGCGCAAGCTTCTTTCTCAATAGCGGAATGGTGTTTTTCGCTGGCAGACAGTGTACGTGAGAAGAATGCGACCGGTCTGCCATCTTGATTGAGTGTAGCAGAAATCGCGACATCAGATGCATCAGTTTCGAGCACCAAAGGTATTCTCGGGTCGATAGTGACCAAGGCTGCATCCATCAACTCCTTTTTCAAACTTTCAAATGCTTTTATAACAGATTCAGGGACAGGAAAGGTTGTATTGTGAGTGATTGGGTAGATCTTATCCGAGAAACGGCTTATCCAACGAGAATAGTACGCGAACAATCCTACCACTCGTTGTTGAGACTTGATGTCGTTCGGAACGGGCAGTTCTTGCAATACCTTGAAGCGTTCAGGGTCTGGTTTGATGACACCTTCAGTAATTTCATAGCCGAGGAGTCTGAGCTTAGTGGTGGAAATCGTGCTTTTATCGTGATTTAACTGAAGGCCGTACTTTTGTGCTACGGTGAGGAAAAGCTGGAGGTTTCGATCATGTTCTTCTTGATTCTTTCCACAAATGGTAACATTATCCACATACGCATATGTCCCGGTAAGTTGTTCGGCGCGTATTATGTCATCCATTACCCTTTGAAAACAGGCTACCCCATTCGTTACTCCGAAAGGTATTCGACGGAACTGATAGAGGTTGTTGCAAGCCTCAAAAGCCGTGTAGATTCTGTCGCTTTCTTTAATGGGTATCTGATAATACGCACTTTCAAGATCAAGCGTGCTGAAAATACGATATTGAGCTATTTTAGTACTTAAATCTTCAAGTCTGGGGAGCGGATAAGCGTCTAGTTGCGTAAATCGGTTTATAGTTTGACTATAGTCAACCACCATTCGCTTCTTCTGTCGTTCATTTGTCGTGACGAGCACTTGCGCTCTCCATGGGGACTTCGAGGGTTCAATGATGTGTTGGTCAAGTAAACGCTTTACTTCAGAAGCAATGAAGGCCTCGTCGTCTGCAGAATGTCGCCTGGACTTTATGGCGATTGGCTTACACCTTGGGTCAATATGCTCGAACAAAGTGGGAGGTTCAATTTTGGCAGCAATTAGACCACAAAGGGAAAAAGAAGGTTTGTCACCGTTGAATGAGATTTCCAGGGACTTATGAAGCTTAAGAAAGTCATGTCCTAGCAAAATATCTGCACAGAGGTCACGTAATACTGAAAACTTGAAAGAGGGATACTTGTTTTGTTTGTGTTGCAACGTTAAAAAGCAATGTCCAAGAGTAAAGCTTTTGTGCTGGATAGATGCCAAAGTTATCTCAGATGACGATGGTAGTACAGACTACTTGTTACGACGGACTACCTTTTCGGAAACGAAACTTTCTGAGCTACCAGTATCAACAAGAGGTCGAAGCGGGACACCATTGGCTTTCATATCGGTGACTGCTTCTTTTAGACACTCGGGAGCCGCTGCAGTGACGCAAGATAGCGCGCTTGAAACAGATGTGTTCCGCGGACCAGTAGATCTGCAAACCTTTTGAAAATGCCCTTTCTTCCCACAGTTTTTGCAGGTCGCATGAAGAACCCACACTGGCAGCAGTCGCCTGCTCGTGCGATGACGTTTGAGAACGTGGAGACTGGTGGGTCGTTCGATACGGTGGCACAGGGGAGTTGAGTCTTCAGCAAAAACGACAACGACTGTTTTTGTGCTAGTTCGAGGGATTTTGCATGGTCGTATGCGGTTTTAAAATCCAGCGACTTATGTTCCAGCAGTCTCTGGCGTATAGTATTGGAATAAAGTCCACTAATAAATGCGTCTCGTAACGCTTCATCGGTATGCTGTTCTGCACTGACGGCTGTAAAGCGGCAGTCTGGCAATAAACTGCGAAGCTTCTGCACAAACTGATCAAGGTTCTGAGCTCCATCCTGTTTACGAGTGTTCAAAAGATGCCGTGCAAAAACTTCATTTTTCGGCCGTACGTAAATTTCTCGCAAGGTTTCGATGGCTGATTCATAGTCTTTGCAGTCTTTGATGAATCGGTAAACACTAGGGGAGACGTAATTGAACAAGTTTATCTGGTGAATGGGAACCGATTGACCCTAGGAAGTTTGTGAAAGTACAAAACCAATGCTCTCAGGTATCTGCCGAGTCTTGAGTATTGGGGTCGGTAGCGAATCGTTCAGGACGTAAGAATCGATCCATTGTTCGAAAACTTTTGGATGAATAAATTGCTGTGTACGACGAGGGTCGGAGTGCAACGACAATCAGAATGACAATGGAAAAGACTGAGGGCCCGAAAGCTAGGCTTTATTCATCCAAAACTTTGACACTGAGAGCTGGAAATGGAAGAAAGTGATTTGGCAACAAATGATGAAACGTTTGAAAAACAGAGCGAATATATAACAGTTGCCCAAGCCTAGACAGGGGAAGTCGAGTGGCGGAGGTCGGATTCGAACCACGGACCTCTCGGTCAGTAAATTCGCGCCCTAACCACTTGGGCCATCTCGCCCCGCTCTCGGCTTTCAGAACTGTTTGTCCTGGCCGTCTAACTCAACAACCAAAATCCAGCGTGCGATATCAATTCTGAAGCGCAAAAGGTACCTGGTCCGGATGGTCCGCACCCCGCGCTCTTCAAAGATGGCGAGGTCCTGGTGAACAGTTTAACGACCGTACTGCAGAAGATTTGGAACAAAAACTGAATACCAGCCGAATGGAGCTCCTCGACCGTTTTTCCAGTTTTCGAAAAGGGCGCAAGAACGTCATGTGAAAACCTTCGTGATATCACCCTGATGTCTGTCGCATCTAAGGTGCTTTCTTGCAATATTCTGCGCAGGCTGATGGTCATCATCATCATCATCAGCAGCAGCAGCAGCGGCAGCAGCAGCAGCAACAGCATGACATCGGTGTTCAACACGGAGGCTTCACTGCCGTACAACCATGACTTATTCGAGAGCCATATTGTAAAGAAAAAACAAAGGTGGACGGGGGAGCGACTTATTGCCAGGTTACTACAATCATTCCGAGGTGCCCACACCTCCAGACATTCACTCAGGCAATCTGGATAGAAACTGACAACAAGAACGCCACTGACATCGGTTAGAAGCCATATCTTGTAGTGTCTCTAACAAGGCGCAGTGGGGATCACGTGGTCCCCATCCTGGAGGGCGAGTAGCACCAACGGCATCCAAGCGTTCCGTAATCTCCTTCATACTCCTCCGCCAAGGGTTGCCCATCCCTGCTTACGCCACTCTGAGTCGGGCATAGAAAACAGCACTCTCTTCGGCAAACGATGGTTCGGCATACGCAACACATGTCTTAATCAACGCAGCTTCTGGTGCTGGACACATTCTTTAATGGAAGTACCCGTTGCACAACCTCACTACGGATTCGCCGACACCAACCCAGCCTGGGCCTTGCAGATTCATGCATTCACCTCATCTCTCACACCACAATCAGAATTAATACAACTTCCAAGATACGTAAAACGCTCCACAACTTTCAGTACCTCTCCCTGGATTGTAAGTGGCGTGTTCAGTGACTGCTCGTACACGGGCATGACCTTGCACTTTGTAGGTGCTAAGTGCATACCAAAGGTGGTTTTGGTCAGTTCATCCAAAAACACTTGCGCCTTTTCCTCCTCTTCGAACATGGGAACGATGTCGTCTGCGTACTCCAGATCGATTAGGTCTTCTTCACAAGCTATTTGAACTCCAGGGTTTTGGAGACTCTCCAACGTTCATCTCATGATTTCATCGATCACGATGTTAAAGAAGAATGGAGAGAGTTGGCATCCCTGACGGATACCGCTTTGTGTGCGGAAGCTTCTAGAAGGCTCTCCGTCTACTCTCATACATCCGTAAGTCTGAGAATACAAGGAATGTATTATGTTTACAAACTTCCGCGGGTAAGCATGTCAAGAAGAACTGACCGGTCAACTGAGTCGAATGCCCCTTGGAAATTCAAGATTACTAGAATTGTGGGTCTCGTATGGCATTGTTCTAGCACCTGACGAACTGTGAAGATTTGGTCAACGCAACCCCTACCAGGCCGGAATCCCGCTTGCTGCTCTCGAGTCAGTGTCTCACGAGCTACCATAAGGCGACGAAGCACAGTTGACATCAACAGTCTCGTTACGACCGGGGTTAAGCTGATACCCCTGTGGTTACCACAGTCAATACGAACCCGTTTTTGAAAGTGGGCACTAACACCGACTCTCCCCAGTTGTCTGGGACAGACTCTTTTTCTCAAATGCAAGCAGACATATCAGACAAGCGTTGACTGAGGACTTCTTTCCCGTCTTTGAACAATGTGAGTGGGAGGTCATCTGGACCAGAACCTCGATGACGCTTGAGAGAACATGTGTGGTCGTAAACCTCCAGAGCCGTAGGTGGCTCCACGTTCACTGTCCAGGGCTCTCTTTCACCTGTGGGCTCTAGATGGGTACCATATGGTGGCCACGACAGTTGTTGTTCGAAGTATTCAGCCCACTGGTCGAAGCATTCTTTATTCGAGTCGTTCCATTCTGGCGCTTGATGGTTTCGCTCGCAGATAGTTTCAGGGGACCGGTCGCACGGATCAACTGAAATAATCTTCGGACATTATCGGCTTTTTGGGTCTGTTCCATTTCTTTGGCTTTCTGTGTCCATCATACTTCACGGTCGGTTCGCACGCTCAAGCCCATGACACAGGTTGATGGATTATCGGGAGAGACATATTCGTGAGAATCAAGCTGGGTTTCGCTCTGGTCAAGGATGCATTGACCATATCTATACCTTGAACAGTGCGTCCCACAGTTTTCGTTTTTGTTGAGTTGAAAGTCGATTTTGATTCTGTCGATCATGACACAGGTTGATGGATTATCGGGAGAGACATATTCGTGAGAATCAAGCTGGGTTTCGCTCTGGTCAAGGATGCATTGACCATATCTATACCTTGAACAGTGCGTCCCACAGTTTTCGTTTTTGTTGAGTTGAAAGTCGATTTTGATTCTGTCGATGTTTGGCGATGTTTGGTGTCCCCCCCCCCAAATTATACCCATTATGAGGGCACTGTATACGGACTTCTGTGGGCGCATACGAGTATACGCCCGACTATCGCCTGAGTTCACTAAGTTCAATCGTGTAAGACAAGGCTGCCTTCTCCCCCCTTTCATGTGTGAGAGGATCTGCTTGAGTTGCCAGTCCGTAAAGCCAAGTAAAACTATGTGGTTCCCAATTTTCGGTCTCGTATTTTATCATCCCTTTTAATCTTTTAAGGAAAATTTTTATTTGATTTTTCAGATATCTTAATTCTTCCCCCAGGCCCATTTACCGCGAGATGAGTGCTTTTCCGTCGCTGGAGAATAGATCGCTGAAGAAGAAATCCGACTGCCCTCCAGATGTATATAACCAGCGGGACGAACAAAAGGAGGATCTGATGTCCGAGGATTTTGTGAGGGATGGTTACAAATACATCAAGCCAGTGCGGGATGAATATGACTCGTGCAGAAAAGAGAGCAAATTTCTTACTGTCAATGATTCACTGTGGAAATTCTATCACGATGTCCTCGCCAAAAAGTACGATTGTTCAACTTATCAAGACCTCAAGAAAAAGTCAGCGTCCAATGTCAGAGAAACAATTGTTCCCGTCGTTGATAAGAATCAAGCAAATGCATGGTTCAGGGAACTCGCTGGTTCCACACCGTTGCAGATCCTTGGACGGAGAGTGCCGTACTCCAAAGACAAACAGGAAATTCTCAGTGAGCTGGTTGCGCACAAAGTGCCAATTTCACGTGCTGTGTGGCTGATCAACTTAATTCTGCTGCACACTCCGGCTCAACCAGAAAATGCCAAGCGGAAGCAAAGACCTACGGTCCACCCTAGCGAATGGACCAGTAATATCTGCCAAATGCTTGAGCGAAATTTGGTGCAGCTATGTTCGGAGTCAGGTGAACAGCCTAGTGTGGAAGAAGACTGGGACTATTTATTCACTCTTCTACTGGCACTGTATGATTCAGACGTTGCTGATCATTGGGAGGTCCTCTTATGGCTAACGAAGCGAGCCGAAAGTCTCTGGAAACAACCGTCAGAGGATGAGGCGGCCCCGACTCAACAACAGTATTCCAACTACGATAACAATAGTGATGAACCGCTACCGACAGAAACAATAGAGGAGACTAATGTTCTCAACAATGTTAAATTCTTCCTCTTTTATTTACTGAAATTCGGTCGTCGTTTCACGGAAAATGAACTTATTGCTCGTCGTTTGTTGTTCTGGTGTTGTGGCACGTTTAGGAGTATCGTGCTCAGTGAATCGCGAGTGCCAGCTGCGGACAACCAGGCTGGCAACCATCCAAATAACCCTGAAATGCAGTTAATCTTGGAAGAGTATTTAGAAACTTGTTCCTGCCCATTACATCGGAGTGTCGTTTTATCCTTAAGCAGTATGATCACCTGTCTTATCCTCAGCTGCCCATCGGCAGCAGTTTGGAATTCTATTCCAACGGGAACAGATCATTCATACTTGGAAGGTTCACCACTTGACGTTATTCCTTATTCAACTGCTGCCCTACCGATGCCTCGGGGACCCGAAACTACCGAGATCCGACAGTGTCTTTTCGACGTGGAAAATGTGATAATCACTCGAAGCCAATTAGCTGAAGTTGGCTGGAATCGCCAGGCTTTTACCGATGTCAGTGGTGAAGAGGTGAGTAATAATTTGCCCAGAAAGCCTTCCGGTTATATAAGGTTGCTTTGTTCTGAGGGTTTCGCGCACTGAAGCAGAGGTGAATCCAGGTGCTTTTTTTTACCTTCCAACACGGTCGTAATAGTTTTGTCTCTTGGTGCAAGTGCCCTTATAACAAGTTTGACTCCGAAGTCAACCTCTCCTCGAATCTACAGTTCATTCTATGGAGTGCGAGAGCGAGACCAGTTTTCAACTAGTGTTAGTTGACGAATTGGATATTCTTGTTTTTGCCTCTATCTATCAGGGAGCAGAACGTACTTCTTGGTGTTCGCTTTCAGAAAGGCCTACTTTTAATTTGGCCTATTCTTCCACCTGTTTGTAATAGGTACGCCGTCGAATTTATCGGTTTTGACTGTTCGAATCATTATCCTATCAGCGGAGATCTCGATTGACAATTCCTATTCTGTTTGTCAGTGCATCAATATTAGCGAAGTTCTATTCGCCGTGTTTGCTATACCGGCAAGGTAGTGATGGAGTTCATCAAGGTCATCTATCTGAATATTTCGTTATCCTCTAAGGCATCGAAGCAACTATGGCTGGTGGTCTAACAGTGCTGCATAAATGTTTACGGATTTAATTCAGACAAGCAGAACAAATGATTCTGAAGAATCAGCAATTAAAGACGGTCCTCTAGACGGTAATGTGCGGTAGGATTCACTCGTCACCTAGGCTGGACAATGAAACTCATATCACATGGCGCACATGGGTTTGTTTTTTTGTCATGTGATACATTCACATTCATTTTTATGCTTCCTAGCGAGATGGTCCAAGTGATTAGAGCGCGAATTTACTGACCGGAAGGTCCGTGGTTCGAATCAGACCTCCGCCACTCGACTTCCCCTGTCTAGGCTTGGGCAACCTGGCAGTATTCCAGCCCTCGTGCTTCCTTCGGGTGGCATGGTAGCTAGGCGCCGGAAGGGTGCTACAGCTGAACGCTTTCTTTTCTTTTCTTCCTAGCCGTTTTACCCGGGATATGTCGTTGAAGCATCCACATTTTCACCAGTTTTTCTCTTCATTAAATTACGGACAGAAACAACGAGGCGCTGATATGCAGGGCTGTGTTCCAGCCGTGGATTCGGCTCAGAGGTACCAAGAAGTTGCAGAAGCTATGGATGTCGTTCACTAGCCTGGTAGCGAACAAGTGACAGCGTCGCAATGGATATTTTCTTCGCGTAGCAAGGGTACATTTACAAGGTCTACCGCCACATAATATTCTATATAACTTCTGTAGACTCAGTTCTTGAGAATTCGACCTCTACGCCTGTTATTGACCGATGCGCGATCTGGTCACATCTATCCGTTTTCTGTGATAAGTTCTTCAGGTGTCACCCATGCGATGCCCCTATGTAAATACTGGTTACCCTCGCAAGAAACTAAGTGTCTCGCCACGCAACCGAAATTTTATGCTTTTAATCCCACTCACCAGGTTAAACATTTCGTTGACACATCCCGATACGACGTGGTATTATTTCTAGACTTCTTGACATTCCTACTTTTTCAACGCGTGAAAATTGAAAAAGCATTTCAGCAATTTAATCACAAATGTTCACTACTAGTCACAAATGATATGATTTCATACCTTTTTCAATCTTGTGATGAGGTTTCAGCTTGTTAGATGCAAAGTCTGTATAGTGCATCTTCAGATCGGACTTTTGGACTATATATATCCCACAACTTCTGTATGTTTGTTCTTAAGGCTAAATGCTTCGATATGCCATATTCTAAACTCCTAACTTGTTCAGGAGTCTTACCGTAAACAAAGACGGAAAGTCGTCAGAACCCGTAGGACCCTGTCGATTGGCGAAACCAGTCATTTTACTAGCAACTGGTAACATAAATTGAAGACATATAAGCCCTTTACTACCCTATCCTGATGCATAAACCTGCTTGAAAGCAACTCATTCATTATCTGTGGTTTGAGTCCTTAAGCCTAATCTGGTTCTAGTGACATGCTGGCATCCAAGCCCATCTGTTTTCCACGGCAAGCATTACTGGTGAATCAATATACTATCTACAGAATCACGTAACTTGCAAGGCCGCCATGCGAACGCTTGTTATTAGGTTGCTAACATAAGCCGGGACCAAAGAAGTCTGATAGATATATACAGTTTTAAACGTTATATCCCCTTCATTCATTTGAATAATACGGATTAGAGTATGCTAATTGTCTCAGAAATAGCCGCCGCTTTCCGAATTGATTGAATCAGTTCAAATGGTCATAATTTTTCTTCAATAGGTTGCTCGAAAGCTGTTTTTTCATTTTATTACTTTTGGAGATCGATGCCTCTTTAATTGGGAGCTTTTTGGTTGCGACACCATAAACCGCCTGTGATTTACATGCTTTTCTGTTATGGTCAGAGTTTATTTTGTTTACCTCACTCATCTTTCCTGCCTAATATTTTTGTTTAGATGGAACGTTTGATCAAGGTTTTGGACATTCTAGACCGCCAAGACTATCATAGTGTGAAGGAACACAACCCGATGGAAGCACTGTTCAATCGTATATTCAATGACGATGCTATCAATGTGGATACTGCAATTTTGGTAACTACTTTATGTGAATGGGCCGTTTCCGTACATCGCGTTGGTATCTACCGTTCAGTGATCGTTGCTTGTCTTCTGGAACAACTCACCCATTCATTCGAATCCGACCCCAATCCATTCCAGATGCTTCAGCAAACGTTACTTGACTTTTTGGACACCTTCAGCTCCAGCCTACCGCCATATAGTACCGACCGAGCACTGGTAGATAACGAACCAATGCGCAATTTGGTGTGCCTCTTCGCAGAGCTGATAGATCGCGAAGTGTTCGACCATGATATTTACGTTCGACGTATGATAGCTCGAGGAGTATTCGCTGTGGAATGCCATCCTTTGGCTGCTTCAGCAGTGACAGAAAGTCATACTGCCACCCTGACATTCAGCACAAGCACCCACGGGAAATTTCAGGCCGTCTCCAATACCACCTTGCTAAGCAATCTCCCTAACAACGTAACCACACAGTGTTCAGTGGCCTCGGAAATGTCGGAGGATAATGATCGGTGCAGTGTAGATAATCCGGATTCGGTCCGTTCTGAAGTTGGATTTCCATCGGTCACTACGTCTTGCTGTGGTTACGCAACGTCGGCGCCGCATCATCCTGCTTCAGAATCCCTTACAGGGCCTGCGCGATGTTCTCCGCATTTTCATTATTTGACGCACTTCCCCCTTCCTCAAGATGAAAGCTACTCACACGAGGAGAATCAGCGGTATCAGTTGTTGTATGGCTCCCTTCGAGCCCGTGATCGTGCTCGCAGTCGTATTCGTCAGTTAGTTAGAGACATAGTGAAAATCTTCACCCGTAAATTCTATTTGATTGATGTGGTGCATGGCGAAATGTGTAAGCGAAAAAAGTCCAAGGACAGAGAACGTGAGGTATCCACAGCCCCTGTTGCGAATATGCCGTCCTCTAGTGGACATCGAGTGGTGGCAGTAAGTGCGACGGGTGGGGGAAGTGGCGGTGTATCAGATGATGCCCATTTGATAGACAAACTTCATGAAGACATCATGTCTCGATTCATCTGCCTGTCATACCATGATATGGAATGCGTCATTTCTCAGTGTACGCCGACATTCACTAAAGTCCTTAGTGGTTGTAACGGACAAGGTAATCCAACTGTGATCGGTGATGATTACCATTCCAGTTCCACTTTGGGTATGGCCAATCCTCCTTCGCCTCCAAACAATGCGGGTATCGTGGCTAATCTTACAAGCCAGAGCACCATCTACATGCCCGTACCCAATTCCATTTTTCTTTTCTTCGAATTAATTGAAACCTCACTGAACATCACCAGTTTGATTGCAACCATTGTGGACACGCTTGAACGTTTGCAAACATTGTTCGAGTCACGAACTCCATTCATGACTTTGTACATGTCTTCAGTTTGCCTTCGGTCCATAGGAATACTACAACGTCATCAACCGGTTTTGTTCACTATGAGCGACTTGCCGAATCGTCTTTTCCCCGCTCTGATTGCCCAAGTTCGCCAAGTCCGAGAACCCACTCAATGTGGTCCGTTTGAGCGTTGTGTGCTTGCTTATTTAAATGACTTGTTCACGTCGAACGCGCAGATTAAATCTCATTTCGCCTCAATTTACAATAAGGCGCATCCAAAGGTTGCCGCCCTGTTTCGTTCGGTTGAACCAAGTGAAGGTCTGGCAACATTTGATCAGGACTATGCTTCAGACTTGCTCAAAGCCGCTGGTTCTGATTATCCGTCATTGTTTCGTGCCTATGCGGATGACTTGCGAAATAATCCAAATTCACGTTTCAGTTTTGTGTGTAGAGCCATTATTTTTGTTTGCCAAGCGACAACTCTGGAACGTGTTAACTATTTATGTGGCTTGTGTGCTGAGTTGACTTCACATTGTGGAGATTTAACTCCCGAATGGCTCGGGGCTTTGTATGCAGTAATTGCACCACGACCCTACGACATGGCTGTGCTGAGTTGACTTCACATTGTGGAGATTTAACTCCCGAATGGCTCGGGGCTTTGTATGCAGTAATTGCACCACGACCCTACCGACATGGCTATGGACCGATTGTGAGCGACGTGGAGCCAGGCGATATGAACATGTACGACAGCGTGAGTTCCCTCATTGGCACATTATTGTTTCGACGTTGTATGACTATTTCGGACTTCTTATGTCGAGTCATATGTCCTGCAATGGCTCAGGGTTTAGTGCAACCTGTAGGACCGCAGTTAGAACCCAGCATTCGTTTGGCATGCCACATTCTTCACAGGCTTTTCACAGCAGAATCCTCAGCGAGTACAATTCAAGCCAACATGAGTGCACTTACTCCAGGACATGAGCCGTCTGCCAGCGCAATAGCTACAGCAAATACAACCAGCACTTCTGCTACCGATTTGAGCACTCCCCCCTTCCGGATTTCTGAACCGTTGCTACTCACCGGGGCGTTACAAAAGGTGACTCCTGAACTCTTAGTGGATGTCCTTAAGATGCTCATGGTTCACAACGACAAAGCTTGTTCGGAAGACCTAGTTCAGAGTGGGATGCACATGGGTGATGATGCAACCGAAGGCAGCGACAGTGATGTGGGACAAGCGGACGACGAAGCTCATGATGAAGAGCATTCACACCGTAGATTCACTGGGGGTAAAGCAATCCATCCGATTGTTCGACGCTTCCTGGAATCTGGAATCCTGCCTACCGTGATTGAGCTTCGCAATCTTCCTCTGATTGGTTTGATACAGCTGGTTTTGCGTGAAATCTGTTCGGTACCTTGGGTTCGTGAACGATTCTTCCGAATGCCTTCGGATCGGTGGACACGTGAAAATGTCTTAATTGACAGAAAATTTTCTCCGACGCAAGCGCGGCGTCTATTGCACGTGATTTTCCATCCGTTCGATCTCACATGGTCTGATACCTCGTCGCTTGCTACCGCAATGTGTCAAGTGTTGAGTAGTCTAGATCTATGGACTCTGCGGTGCGCTCTAGTAAAATTCCAGCTGCTTTACACACAAATTCGCCTCTCCCAGCAGAAAGATGTGCTTGATTCGGTTGGACAGGCGATCGTACGTGGGTTTCAAACGCAAGCACTCAACTGGCTCAAGGCCAATGGTTCCGGGATGTCCGCAGATGTGTGTTTGGCTCCAATCGGTGGTATTTCACGTTTCGAACTGGAGGAAAACGACCCAGTTTGGCTTGTGCCAGCGTTAATTGCCAAACTACCAAGACAACTGAAGGCGCAGATCGTAACAGGGGCCTTGGAGGTGAGTTGGTATCTTTTAGAATCTCACCGTAACCTGTCTCTTGAGCTGTCTGTCTGGTAACTTCTAACACAATCGGTTTAATAGAGATTTCATCCTGAAAGTGGATTTCAGTGTTTGTTGAAGCGGAGAAAGCGCGTGTGAATCTCCATGGTGTGATTAGCTTACAATTAGACAGGATATGGGGCCACTTATCCTTCAACCACAGAGTTCACATCACACGGTCACATATTGACTGGTTCCTTGAGTGATGACTTCTCATATGAAAGGTTCACTTGCCGTGTGGACCGGTCTTTTTCGATCCACCCCGTTTGACTTAACTAAGCGCTACTAAGCTCGTAGATGCAAATCACAATTCAACGAAATTCCACAAATTCCGTCCTTACCATGATATTTCAGCCTTATGGTCTTCGTCGAAATCGCTCTTACAAAAGTTAAAATCCTAAAAGGTTTGATGCGCGTTAATCGACGCAAACACAACTCAAGGCTTTAACGCAAGCTGTGCTTATACAGCACTTCGTTTCTACATACTTACTGGAACCCTCAGCGTAAACCGTGAACACGTCAAACTCCATCCCCACCTTTCTACAACTTCTTGGTGTGCTTTCCCCGTTGATGTAGACCAGCCAGAATAATTGCACCACCAGAGGAGGACTATTCAAGCGAATGTAAGTGAATGTAGCATTGTCTAAAACTGAGCAGTTAAGCCACTGACTAAAGTAACACAGACACTACTCGGCGGTTGTTGTAAACTCACTGTCATATATAGATTATCAAATTCCATTACCTCCGCTCCATGCCCCCAGTAACTCAATTTCGATTAGGAATCCCTCAGGATCACCCGGTAGACTGATATAGAAAATCACTCCTCATCGTTATGTTGCAGCACTGCTACACTTGTCATTTGTGCCTAATTGCCGCGATATTGACGCTGATCATGGTCCTGCTAGCAATTAAGTGCTTCAACTCAGTCCTTATCAATTCCCCTACTTTGTTTGCCTAGTTTAAAAACACAACCGAAGAGGATCAAGATTGTCGTACACTACATCATCAGGTTTTCCTGTCTCTTCACTCCATCCATATTGATCATTCACATCGTAGTTGCGCTGTAGCGTGATACTAGTGCACTTGAAGTCAGACATATTGAGTGGTCGTTACCTGCTAAGTACTGGTCATTTGTAAGAGATTTTTCAGTCTCCTCTCCTGGCAATTTAAATGGCAGTTTCAGGAACCTGTGTTCCGAATATGGTTTTTGTGGCTTCGTTTAGTACACAAAATGCCTTGCCACAGAAAGTATCTTTTGGAAATTTTTCTCACAGAGGTTACTGTGTCTCCTTCCTGGCAACTTCGTGGCTCCCGTACCATAGCGTAGCCATCATGATGCCTTTCCATCTGTACTTTTTTCCTTACGTCAGCCGTTGGTCTTGATGTACAGCGTGGTCTTATGTTATTGAGTGTCAGTTCATGACCCCCATCTGATTGCAATTTCGTGCCCGTCATTAAGAGACTGGATCTTACCGTGGTGTGACGGTTTGCACACTTCATCGACCCATTAAGCTATACTGGGGGGTGTCCCCGCGACACTCACAAGGTCTCATACCAGGTTGGCCAACGGCTAGAGGTCTGACGAACACAGTCTCCCTGGTCTTCCAGGTTGGGGGTTCGAACATGTTGGAACATGGTAATGCATTTCCCACCAAACACCGCTATTTCGTACCCAACACAGGACAAGAAACACTAGACTGTACACTCCACAACTGACTGACGTCTGTGACGTCTGTGCCCCACTTACTGCTGGAGCATTTGGCTTCTCGAGAGGCCGGTTGACACCGGATCATGTGATGTGAGCTAAGGGATTTTGTGACTATATTTTACCAAACGTAAGTAATTCATACCCATCACCTACTGGAACAACATCGTAACAGTAACTTTTGGAGAACACTGGTGCTTCGCTGTCGTGCAACCATGTCCGTTTATTTGAATAAAGCCCTGTGATGGAAAAATAGAAAAATGGGACAGTCACGGGAAATTATGACTAACCTACTGCAAATATCCGTGGAGATTATACCTCGGTCGAACATTACAACATGAAACCTCTGACATCGGTTAGGTGATATACGTTTTAGACCTCAAGCCAAGCACAAGGAGAGCCAAATGGATCCCATCCCGGAAGACAAACCACCAACAGCGTTCAAACTTTTTGTAGCATACTTCATTCTGTGCTGTGTATTCCGTCCAGCTGTAAGTTTCCGCTCGGAAAACTCTCTTCAGTGGTAGTAGCGTAGCTTTGTAGTTGTGCAATTCATAGCTCAGCGTATGCTGAAATATTGCCTGTGCACCAAAATCTAGACAGGATGACTATTAGTGTCCTAATCCAAAGTTGTTGGCTTAAAACCCTAACCGAAAGGTACTGGCGGTTGGCGTAAATTCGCCAGAGCAGTCTACATTTTCAAAGTGTAAGTCGCTACACATTCTTCCAATCTGCAACCTAGAGCACCGCAAGACCATGATAGTCATACCCTTATTGATTGACCAGTCTGATATGAAAGGATCTGTGTCACATGTGGGTGTGGAGGTGCACAAATTAGTCACACAACGGTAACGTCTAGTTTCTTCGTGACGAAACCTAGTATTCAGACTGCTATCCAGGATTTGCGGATTAGAATTCGGCTTGAGATCCGTGAGGTACTCCTTGCTGATGAATGTCAGCAAGGGATAGTTTAATTCGCACTGATGAAGTCAATCCTTTAAATTTATGAAGATTTCACATTGTTTTTGTTTGCCGACCTTCTAGCGTTTTAATTCGACGAACTGTTTTGGCAGGCGTTCTTACCAGGCGTGGACGTTTACCATAGTTCGGCTTATCTAGGCGATTTCTGTGCCTGTATTATGATATTTCGTGGTTTGTTTTAGCGAACGATTCGTGTGAATACGAACTAAGGCTTCTCGAACTTGCGATACTGCGTACTGAGGGTTAGGCGAACTTACCTATCCCATCCACTATGGACGTGGTATATTTATATGCGCTTTCTATTTCTAGCCATGCTTTCTCAACCCTTCTTCCTTTCTGTACTCAGATCCTTCAAGGAATCAAACACTTTTGGAAGCACAAGAACGATGAGGATAAAGAAGGAGAACTTTTGAAACACTCAATCGTGCTTGCTCACCCAGCTTTCTTTCGGTTGCTGCAGGTTTGTATGGCGGAGATTGACCCTGTCGACAAGCTATATGAACAGGTAGGCTACTTCGTGGAGAATGCACATGACACTGAGGATCGTGTCCCGGATAACTTACGCACTCGACAGGTAGTGCAAGAATGTCTCCGTCTTCGCTTGACTTTAGTCGGGCAGTGCTTCAAGGCTTTACAGAAGGAGCATGAGCCGACCACAGATTGGTCACTTTTGTTAACAAAACTTATCAGCCACGGAGTGATTGAACCAGAGTCGAATACCACTCTGTTCTACATGGTCTATGATATGCTTCAGAGTCTGGTTCATACAATGGCCGCCAGAAGTGGTGTGGAGGGGAAGCATTATCAGAATCTTGCGAAGAAGATCCGCCGTGAATTGTCCAGACGACCAAGTTACGGAATCGAACAGATTCGACTTCTTTTACCTCCACTTAAGGCAGCATGTACTGTGATTGTCACAGGCCACAACGCCCAACGTCTGTCTGCTTCCGGCTCATCGGGAACATCAGATGGTGGTGGTTCGGGATCTGGTGCAAACAAGTCCGGTGGGATTGGGAAGGTCAGTACTTCGAAGGGAGCGGGTAAAGGCGGTGGCAGTGGTCACCACGGTGGCCCGAGGGACAGTGCATTCCGACGCCCTGGGAAGAAGCGTGGGTTTACGATAATTGGTAAAGAGCGTCTAGCACCATGGGATCTACAGGATCCAAGCAAGCAGGCCATCCTCTTGTCAATGCATGGTGCCACCTCTATCGAAGCAATACCATCACGTACCGAAGAACAGGCGAATCGATTGATTCGGCACGACCACTTCATCCGACTAAGGCGCCCACCTGAATTTTATTTAACTCCAGTCTATCCGGAGGAGGAAGATGCAAAGGCTCAAGACAAGAGGAGCGATGCTACCGAACAACCGACTCTTGGCCCACCACCTAGTAAATCGTTTAAAATGGAGGCAAACACAACTGACTCTGGCATGTTGCCCCCCAGTACAGTTTCTGCCAAGTCATCATCTAATCCGCTTTCATCCAGTTACAATTTGGGTCCTATATCCAGTGACGGCAACTTGCGGGCCACTGGTACGAAGCCACGTGCACCAAGCACCATTAACGAGCCAAAGGGGGGAACAGGGCGTGGTGTTGACAGAACGTGCACTGATTCCTTAATCTACGAGGAACTACGCAGGCCGCCTACAACAAACAGCAGCAACAAACCCGCAGTTGGTTTGTCTGAATTTACCTTTGATCCAGCTGTTGCTGCAACCCCTCAGCTTCCTCCGTCATCCGCTTACGGCGCTCGATCCTTTCAGCCTGATTATCAGCAGAGCTACCAAAGTTCGGTTTTGCAACGATCAAGACAGCCTGAAGCACCGTTTGTTAATGCTGCGATACATTCTCATGGTGCCGCCAGTTCTCAGTTCCCCAACTCCATGGTACATGCAGAACGTTTCTCAATGGACAATTTCCACACTCAACCGAAACGCCGAACTTCCAACGCAGACAAAAACTTCTCCGACGGCTTTACTCCTGGCTCCGACATGCCTGGCAGTCATCATCGACCCCGCGGCGTTCCGAATAAACTTGGTGGTGATCACGTACTATGTGCAGATTCTGTGCCCACCGACTCTACACCTGTAGGGAGTGGTGCTACAATGGCCCCGGCTGTCACTACAAAACGGAAGAGGGGTTCTGGCCGTAGAGGTAGTTCTTCTGCGGGTATCAATGAACACGGACTGTATGGTACAGTGGGTCAACGTAATATGAACCAAGGCCCATCAGGAACTAGCGCCAGGACAGGTAACACGTTAGGGCATAAAGTATCCAACTCAAACTCGCTTGCAGGCCACCCTATGCATGGTCATCCTGGCTCTACGTCTGAACTTGGCATGATGGATGTACCCCCTGGACAGGATCCTTCCGGAATGGCGTGGTTGGGTAAAACAGGGACATTTGATAAGCCAACCATTGAGTCACAGCCTTCGCGTAGCTCCACCTCCATGGATAGTCTGCGTGGCTTTATGCGAAACCGTATGCAACAGCAACGAGCCTCGGCAGCTGCTCTACAACAGCAGCAACAGCAACAAAACTACTCCTCATTCATGAATCCAACAGTCGCTCAATCTTCAATTCGATCTTCCGAACACTCGGAAATGTTACCCGGCGGTTCAGTCTACGGTCAGTCTTCAGACATTGGCGCAGGTATTCCTTACTCCTCATCTGTTCACAATCTTAATGCCTATCCAAGTAGTGAAGTTACGGTTGTCGGTACTTATAGCCAACAACCTACTGCAATGAATCCTACTCACTTGATTGAGCAACCAATCAGACAAGTCGGTTCCGGAAACAATTTGACGCGTTATGTCACCCAGTTCAATTCTCAGCGACCTGGTGGGATGGGTATGCACCCAAGTAACGCCAAACCAAGTGTTCAGGTTACTCACCAACTACAACAGCAAACTCAGCAAATTGTACCAAACCCTCCACCATATCCTATATCCGCACAACAAGTAGGTGCTTCCTCCACGCATCAAATGCAGTCGAATCAGCAGCATTCGTTTAATCGTGCTCCCGTGGAAGACAACTATGTAGTGGTTTTGGAGAATCAGGTCGATGAACAGTCTTTTCCACGAATGGGTGCAGGACAGCCGATGATGAGGCACTCGAGTTATCCGACAGGCATGATGCACCAAGCTGCACATCCTCATCAACACCAGATGCAACATCAGCAAATATCTGGTGAACCGGTCTCCATACAGCTTATGCATCATCCACCTGCGGGTTCCTACACACGTATTGCTGATCCAAGTCAACTCCACCCTTCTCATATGACTCAGAGTATGCAACAGGCAGCACAACAGCAATCACAATATTCCCGTTACACGAATTACTGAACATTCTTGTGGCACATCCTGCGATTTTCTGTACAGTTATCTCCAATAATTTTGCCGATAATTTGTTCACTTCAAGTTGGTTTTCTTCACATTAATTTATCATGGAAATATTGTAGCAGAGTCACATTCCTCTTCTAGTCCCATCGACATATCGGACATCTACACCCCACAAATGGGGCATTCGGCAAACTGCATCGGTCTTCCCGCTTGACTCAAAAGGGTTGACAGTATGCAACTTTTCTGATAGTCGTTCATTTGGGATTAAATTGTACGACCACACGTGTCGATGATGATGATGATCGCTTCTCCATCAAAGCGATGAAAAGGGCTTCATCAGATCACTCGCAAAGGTTTGAATGTTATGATAGCTTGGAAACGACGAACTTATGTGAAATTTGATTGTTTTTCCGTAATTCGTAAAAAAACACCATGAACAGCCATAGCATTGATGTACAGACCTTTCCGGAACACAGGTCGCGCTGCAAACTCGGCGGAACACATCTCTAAGTTTTCGGGTTTCCATCAGTCATGGCAACAGGATGAAACAAATTTACTTTTCTCAGTGCACTTCAGAAGTATCCACGGAAGCTGTCCGTACAGAATTATCACTGAATTCTCTCGGGTTTTGCAGCAATGACCTATGGGCATATCAGTTTGGTGTGAAGGGGAGGCTCAAACGATCTTTAAATATGCCCATTGTCAATGATGCTCTTCAACTAAGTATGCGGCGCAAAAGCGTTCATAGGTTTAAGTTGGACTGAGGTTCAAAATGTCGATACACTGTTCGTGAAATCGCTAAGACATGATTAACCATTTTTTGCGGATGGCTCACTACCCATTGCGCATTGTTCGTGGCTCATCAGGTAGGCGCAGTTCAGGAATTTCAGTCGTTGCAAACCGCAACCACCTAGTGAGTCCTAAACACTGTGAAACCTTGGTTGAATTTTGACGAATTTCGACCGTTTCCACCAATTTTTTTCTCAACTTATCGAGATTAATACATGCAGCGCCGACTGGACAAGCAAATCTGCTTCTGAATTTTCCAGTTCTAAGATTTGGCTGCGTACCCAAGATTATAGTGTTGCCAAAAAACCCAGGTAAACGGTCATAATACTGCTTCAGAACGGAACGGTCTGTTTTACGTAGCCTTCAGTATACGCACATCTTCGAGTCCGCTGCAGTCCACAATGCCCAGTTGAATGGATTCCCTCCTCTTCATCTCAACGCCATCGCCATTGTATCCAAAGCTATCTGCCTCATTCGTCAGTTATCGCATTGGTTACCTTTGTTTAGCCAGAGTAACGTGAGTGAGAACCTTTGCACTTTGATGTACTGTAGCTCTGGTTTGGTTGGCCCACTTCATCTTTTTAACTCGACTGTCCTTGTCCAGATCTGCGAACTAACCGGTAAACTTATACTGACCCATCTAGGATCGCACAGTTGCTCCTCAACTGACTTTTATCCCCCCAATGGCGCATATATTTGGGAACAATGCTCCCCTTTACCTGAATACCCGTTTGGCGCGTTACCTAGTCTCACATGTATCTGTGTCGCACCGATCTGCCTCAGCACGATAGCCTTCGGTTTACCTTACGTTCGAACTTTTTCAACACGATTCAACAACGAATCCAAGACCGAATTAGCGAACAGCTACTCTATTGATGTGAAAAAAAGTAGTAAGACAGCCTTATCCCTTTACAGCCTCAAGTCACTAGACAAATCGGATCGACCTTAACAAGTTAGTCTGTTGTATCACTGTGTTCAACACAGTTTCGATGTCAATGTGAACGAAAAGCACTAAATTGCATTCAATCTTTCGTCTTTTACTCGAAGCTTACCATGCTTCCTTCGGGCGGCATGGCCGAAAGGGTTTTACGGCTGGACGGTTATCTATTATTCTGTGCATAGCTTTAATGCGGTCCAAAGGATAAACGAGGGCTGAGATACTCCCAGGTTGCCCAAGCGTAGATAGCAGCAGCCGATGTCGTGTTCGAGTCTCAAACCTCCGAGCCCCAACCACAGTTGCCTCGAGTTCAGTGTACTGAGGGGTAGCAATGCTATCACGACCAAAACCAGGTGACGCCGTAGATGAAAATTTAGTTCCACACGAAATTCTGCGCGCTTGTATGCCAAGGCGTCGAAGTACAACACGATCACTACCAGGAAACTTAGCCTCATAGCAGACAAATGACGACAAACACATCTAATTCGAAGTCTGGTGTTCCTCACGTGTTCGCATCTCAACGCTGTCTACAAGAAGTGCAACATTTAGTCACCCGCATTAGGAAAAATTCAGTCACGCTGTTACTACGGTGGTCTGCTTTGTCACTTCACTTGAATTCGAAAGCAGCGCATGCCTTTGAGGCAACACGCCCCACAGGCGTGTTTGGTTAGTTTCGTTCGTTCATTTAGTTACTCGAATGTCTTAAGTAGTTAATAATAGACGTGCGGTGACCTGGCTACGCTGGCAACTTTCTCAAAGCACGGAAAGTCCCCGTGTACATTTTAGACATAGTTAATGAACGATAGTGGTGTTCAAATCTTCGTACACCCTACTGGCCACGCGAGAAATGCGGTATAACTACTTGCAGTTCTCAACGCAAGCGAGGAGCACGCATTGAAAATCGAACGCAGGAGTGTCGCTGTGCTTGTTGGGGTTTAGTTTAGATCTACAATGAAGTAGATGCGCGATTTCTGTGGGAAAGAAAATCACTTTCGTAAGTCGAACCTACAATTACGATTCCTCTCAGGACATTCCACCGGAGAGGCGCAAAAATTGGGCACCATTAAAGAGGCCAAAATACCGGGAGGCATGGCAACGGAACAGAAAGTGCTACGCGCGCCGAAACGAATTACATATACATTACAACCAGATATTAGGAGTTTAAAGTATAAAACGCCGGATGCCTAATGCCTCGGTTGTGTGTCAAGGCTTCCTGTAGTAGCCATGATCGACTTAAGATCGGTGCGATAGGTTTCCCCTTCAATTTGTCTACTAGCACCACTCGATTCAGACTGAAACCGCTAGCGCTGTGATTCAGGGATGGATCACTTGCCAGGTGGTTTTCACGGCCCTCCGGCTTCGGTGTCCTACAACTAGTGCCTCAGCTGCCATCATGTGATTGGTTTAGGCTACTTATTGATTCGGTATTTCTGATGGACATCTGTGGGATCCGTTGAATAGGCAGTGTAATTGCAGCACACCAGGTAGTCTAGGGGGTTAGACGCTCAAACCGGTGTACGCGTCGGTGATCCGGCGAATGGGCAACGTGCGATGCTTCGAATTTACCATGTTTCGGACGTCGATGTTAGAGTTCGTCACGCAGCCTATGTGGAGTAAAACTAACAAGGCGTTCCCATCATGGGTGTCTGGTCCGAACATTCCAATCACGGCCTTGGACATTCACACGCACTGGATACAGTGACAGCAACTAGTTTTTTCAGCTAGGAATTAGCAACGGTGATGATAGGTCGCATTTGGCGCGATGAGTAAACGGCGACTGGAAATAGGGCCTAGTATGGTCCACACAATTTCAACATGCTGATTGGTCAGATAATGGTGACGGGTCAGCTAGTTCGACTGCATAGATTGGGAACAGCGCGTGAGAAACTCGCCTAATTTATTGGTGATGGTTCTCGGCCTTTCAGTATGCAATCGCTCACAGGTTAAATTCTTGACGGAAACCCGACTCTAGTCTCACACTATCCTCACCTTAGTTTTGGGCCGGGTTCTCGACTGCACCTACGTTCAGTTCGATTTCTCAAAAAGAAGTGCGGTTAATGCGGAATCCGTAGTGTATGCCTGATGACCCTAATCAGCGAAATTGATAGTAGTCTGCCGAAACTATCATTCCACCAGTGATGTTCGCCTGATTCCAACCAGACTCCCATAAAACGGCTTCGGGACGTTAATCGTGCCAGTCAGGTTTTCATAAAGGACCGTTTATTCTCACCGCATTGTATGTAAAGAAGGCCGTTGGTGTGCTGTGATTTCGCTGGATTTGATCTCAAAAGTACTGTGAGCTTGTGAGCAATTGGGTGATATTAACCCTATCCATTATTCGGCAGCGCCATCATACGAAGGACAGTCACTCAGCATGCTAGTCAATCCGCTGGAGTCTCACTTTCATCCTCGTTTTACACAAGTGAAATATGACGAGTTAAGATGCCGTTAGGATTGCCCATTATACATCAGTGGGAGGAGTATTTTGTCATCTTTATAAAACAATTGAAGATGGATATATTTCATTCACGATGCAAGAGTAAGCAGAATTTATGCTAATATAATTTATCCGTATGCGTGAAAACTTAAGGTCTGACTACACCGTAACCAAGTGGCTTATCGGTTTTTGGAATTTTGATCGCAGTAAAAATTGGACAATGCTTGATTGGCCACTGTGTTATTTGTCTTTACAAAATCTACTCCAAATGACGGCTTGGTTTGTTTATTCCATATGACGCATGACGCTGCAAAGGAAAGCTAACAAGCGCGGAACTTATTTCCCTCTGAAAATGAAGAATAATAAGATAATGATCAGAGTAATTGAAGGACTCAATAAAAAATCGAGATCATGCGGATGCGCCCACGAACTCGTGGTCCCATGGTGATGGCAGCCTCGTTTCACCTCTGCAGCTGTGCAAGTTTTCAGTCGGTAGTATTCTTTCTATAGAAAAAGTCTTTGGGTGGTAATTATCGGCAGCGCTGATTTAAACATGTACGGATGATCGCACCTGTCTTACTTAATTTTAATCCGTGCAGACAGTGACGCTGACGGTTTCCAGCAATTATTTTGCCAGGTAGAGACGTAGCAAAACATACATTGAGTAAATGGACGTAGAGGAATTGCCTAGCTTCACACTTCAGTTTCTTTTCGTCCGCATTGAGTAAACTTCGGTCAACGGATGGAGCTTCCCATTTAACCTGATGCATTGGGAGATTGCATCGCTCTACTATTAGGACGAGGTTCTCCAAAGGAGGGTCAGAAGGTTTGAAAACTCCATGATTGTGTGTTACCTCTTTACCTGCAAGTATAGCGTTAAGGCGGTAGTGCATAATGCTAAGGAAATCTATTCCTTTGGGTTCCTACCAGAAGTGGTTGTAAGATCCGGGCGGCTATGGATCTCACAGGACGATTGCGGCATTTAGATCATACGCAGTTCGTAGCCAGTAGTCAATAGGAGCAGATAGACGTGGGCAGCAGATGATATATTGAGGGCTGACAGGAACTGGTTAGCCAATAATGACGCAATCAGCAGGAGCAGAAAATAGTCACTGACGCTGCAGGAATTTATATAGGGGCAGTCTGACAGTGCGAGTTAGCCGTACGTTTGGGATGTGAGGGACTGTCGTTCGATCGGCAGCGGCGCGGCAGCTCGTGTCACGTGACAAGGCAGATTGCGCGGTTTCGTCCGTTTAAAACAAATCTCGCCGAAGGGCTATCTGCCAGGTACGGTACATAGGTAATACAAAATAATAAACCCTTCCGGGTGTCAGGTTGGTATAGTGGATGGTGCGTCCGATACCCGGTCGGTCCAAATTTTCGTCGTGGCGGACACTCGAAAATAGGTGCAACCGAGACGAACTTGTAAGCAATTACGGAGGGGCAACAAAATGTTGGCATCAGTTACTGAGAAATAAGCACACCTTAAGTAGGGACGAAACAAGGGGAAAACAAGCAGCAACGAAACAAATGGCATCATAATAAACAGGTGTAAGTCACGTTGCTTACGAGTAGTCAGATAACGTGGAAAATGACCGCTGGTCACCGTTGATTCACAGGGGGAATCAACAGTGGTTTATTTGAAAAGAACAGTAAGAAAACAAATTTCTGGTGCAAGAAGGCACGTCGCACCTTTCCGAAGAGCACTTTCGAGAAGACCGAAATCAAACCCAGCAGAACACAATATTGACCTCTTATATTAGAAGGGGTGCTGAGAGCAGGACTGTTCGGCAGTTCTCGCGAGCTCGACTGGAAATTCAGAGCGCCACGGAGGAAGACGGAATTTTATCTGCGAAATTCTCAAAATGGAGAAACGGAGATTACTCCGCCGTCACCACGGAGAGCCAGTGGCTTGTTCAAAACGAATGAATTCGACTGGCGTCTACCCCGAATCACCGGTAAAACTGCCTTACACCTGGACAGTATCGAGCCATTGGTGAGCTCAGAGATATGAAAAACAGTGTATCTCTTCAAACAGATAGTAGTTTGCGAGCTATCATAATGAATTAGCTAGAATGCCGTGTGCAATTGCACACAATATTGATTGTAATCCAAAGTTTCAAATTGAATCCCAGTCCAGAAGAAAATAGTTTGATAGAAACTCCAAACATCGAGGTATTACGGCTGCACAGTTTTGTACCTTAAGCTTGAGATAGGCAGTTGATACTCAACATTCATTACAAGAGGGGCTTTCCGTTGAAATCTATCTTGTGCATGCAGAACTCTACACACTGCAGACTTGAACCATGGTCAGCTTATACCATAGTGTTCTATTCGACGAGTTTTAACATCACTTTCACCGTAATACTCTTCTAATTTAGCAGACTTATTAGGATACATTTCAGTGGCTTCTGGCAAGCATTTTCCCCTCACGCTGACTCTGTTCGCACATCCTAGTATGTAAAAAATCTTCAATTGTATATATGAACTTATGTAACCCAGCTGATTGTCTTACAGACCGTTTTGTTTTGTGTTCATACAATATGTTTTAGTTGAGTGGTACTTACAAACGAACTGGTAATATCGCTTTGGATGATCTACTGAAACCAAAGCTGGATGAGATATCCACGGGAATGGTTAAGGCAAATTATTGATGATATGCCTAAAACTGTATCCCATGTGTGACCTGTGGATGATATCCTGTTTAATATCAATACTGAACGCTTTGCAACTCTTTTTAATGGTATGAACTCTATTCATCCAAATCGTTCTGTTTCATATGGAAGTGGGCATGGTTCCCTGGTATCCTGCTTATCAAACACACAAAAGGACTCTATTTTATAGCATACATAAAACATTTACTTTAGACCAATTAGCAACCGAACAACAGCTTTTAGAGAAGACCCTCATTGCCCGTTACATGCCCTGAGAGTTTTACAGAGGTAAAGAGTTGACACATACCTCCGATCACTACAGTAAAGGAGCAAAAGCCCTTCCAACATTATCATTAAAAGCAGATAAGATTGCCAACAATCTTAGTTACAGGATTAAAAAATAAACCAAAATACTGTGCAGTGCAAATGCGCTTATTACTCTCTCATGTTGTTTATCAGTTCGCTGGTAGCGGCGGTGTATTTTCCGAATCTTCCAGCCTATCTGTGAATGAATTTTTGAATGAATTTTTGGACTGAAAGCTCATCATGTAAAGACTGATATCCATATTGGAGAATTCCTGGTTCATTTCAATATTTAAAGAGTAAATAGACTTTAATAGTCATCCGTCAAATACGGACGGACAATAAGAAAAGTATTGTTTTTTTTTCACAATTCAGGTTGGCTTTCGCGAGTTCGCATGTGCAAACAAGGCAAGGTATGCATTTCTAACCTCCTCGCTTGGTCTTTCTCCTGGTAACGTTCCGTCAGCTGTCACAGACTAACCACTACTTTAGTAGTGCGCAGTGCAGACATCAGAGTAGCTGGTATTACACCGACTCCACTTGTTTTACAGGTATCCAAAATCTACAAACATGGCATTGAGCGAAGGCGTATACACTAAGCATCATGCATCCTCCCTGTTCTGGGAGTGAGAACTGGTTAACGGGCTCATTAGTGGGTTAAGTACCTGGGTATTCTCGATATAAACTTCACAAATCTGATATTCAATGTCAATGTCTTATCATTATGCCTAATTGTCAGGCCTGATTAGTTGATATGCTCCCACTTGAGTGATATCACGAAAGACGTCGCAGTGGTTTTATCGGTTCACTTATTGATTTAGGACTTATATGGCCTCTTATTCACGATTATTCAGTTGTATTTATTTATTTATTTATTTATTTATTTATTTATTTATTTATTTATTTAT
>NW_008752016.1:131695-135748 GCF_000715545.1 Opisthorchis viverrini | reverse complement strand
CTTTCCTCGGATGAGTGTTTATCGATGACTGGATGACTCTTAACAGCAGTCCACAGAAGAGGGATTATCTCGGAAGGGAAACTCTTCCCTCCCGTTGCATTTTTCCATTCGAACTTTTCACCAACTTCGTAGTTCCATTCTTGAGTAGACCCGGAATTCCGAAAAGTATAGGCCTCTACGTTCTGAATAATCCCTCGCTACGCTGACATAATATTCTTATCAGCCAAACCAATAGAGAGAATCATTGAAACGAGCGGTGCGCATAATTGAGGAATGCAGTAAGAAAGTTTTTCTCACTTGGAAATGAAGTTTAGCATAATTAGAAGGATGAGAAAGGCAGATCAGTGATGGCCGTGTGAATCCTTTGAAAATAAGGGAAAGACGTGAAAACGAATTGAGCCCTGTAGAAACCCCTCTCGTTAGACCATGCTTTCTCCGGTGGACACCAAGTAGAGTTCATCTAGTTCTTTGGATCAGAATGACGGAAGATGGACAAACGTCGTATGAAATAGTAATTTACTCAATTTTAGATCTACAAAACAAATTTCAAGCTTCCAAAATTTTTTAGATAAAAATAACTTCTCTTGGAAGGATCAGTTATATCAAATGAGTAATAATCGTTCATCCGCCTGTTTTGGCGGTCTAAAGTGGCATTCAACTGAGAAAACCCAACCGTTGACAAACTTCACCTTTGTTCGAAAATGCACAAACGTCCCTCCACTGGATAGCACCAAGTCATTACAAATTGTTGTTGCAGCCAGACTGTAGCCCCCTCAGGGTATCCAAAAAAGCCGCGGTCTTAATGGAGATGGGTGGTCACATTGTACTATTGCTAGAAGCTCCGGGCTAAGCTGTTTCTTTAAATGTTTGACTTCGGAAGATGCCAAGATCCAAAGGTGCTTTAGCAGACAGGCTCCAGGGAAACAGTTTCTGAAACAGTGGTGAACTTTAGAAAAGATCTAGTTTCATAAGTCCAGGCGGCCTGTGCGTGTCTTGTGTGGTATATAAATTCCAGTGAAAAGCACATATGGACAGATTCATGAGCAGAGCCTACTTAGCTATTCTGGAAAGTGTTGGTCCTCGCCATCGGCAGCTTGCGGTAATGTGGTTGATATAAGTCACGGGAAGCACCAAGTGATCAGGGGACCTTCACTGATCCCGAAATGAGTAGTGAAAATGAACAGTTTATGGGACTAGTGGACACGCTTCGCTGTTCGTCCGTCACGTGTTCAACTCAATACGACGACTAACTGAGCCTTATTAGTGCTAAGCGTGCCTACCTTCAAGTTCATGTCACCAGGCTTTTAGCCTGACATAAAAAGAACATCTAGAGAGTCATGGAGATTATAATTCGCCCATTAGAACAGCTTTGGATTCAATCACCATGGAGTGATTGATATCTATTTCTTCACAAGCGGTGTCGGTTGAATTGTGCGGGGGTGAAGAGAAACGGACATGCACTCACGTATGATGCTCCTGTTTGATGGCCAAACACACTACCCACCCCGGTTATCCAGCCGCAGCGACTTCTGTGTCACCAGTGTTGTGTAGCGGGAACGAGGAAAAGCGATGGGTTAGTCAGTTCCAGCTTAAGTGGTCACATGAATCTTGCGATGTTTATCATCCAACCCGTATCTAATCACCGAACACCATAAACTGGACGGAAGTCCATAAAGTTGTCTATCATATGGTAGACGTAATAAGTACCCTCTCTCTGTTCCTGTGGTCTTGATCCGTAATACAGCTAGATCCACAACATAGCCATTATTTTTGCATTTCATTCCCCTACTAATTGGATGTAGTACCCTTCATGCTAACATTGTTAACGTAACTAACTCAAGGATCGCACTCAGCCAGAATCAGTTTAGTAATGTTCAGATAATCTGCCCTAGCTGACTTGAGCTTCTGCTCGAACCATAGAATGATGAATTTCTACGAATAAATGTGTAAACACACATTACTCTGAGCTGTCAATGCACCGTGGCCAAATGTCTAGGAATCCAGTTGAGATGGCGAAGTTCCCGATCGTCCTTGTATGGTAGCACACAGCGATTAGTTTACAACCATTCACTACATCCGTTGTGGTTTTTAGGTGGTGGCTTGGAGTCCTCACCATGAACAGTTTTTTCGAGCACCAGTTCCTCAGGTTGAAGCAGCTGACTGGTTCTTTGTTGACTATGGCTGTGTAAAACGGCGTGGAGTTTACTAAAACCTGATAGTTTACCAACTACTTTTCTGACTAAAGTATGACCTGGAAAATTTGAGGAAACATAAGAAACCTAACTCATCAATTTAGGCGTCTTCAAGAATACCTACCTTCAGTAGGGAATAAAAGAAAAAAGTTTTATGCCCATCAGTGTCCAAAACTTCCATGCCCTAACTGTTTTTGTCCTGAGGTGACCGCACGAAAGCAGAGACGTTATTTCAACGAAATATTATACCATTCTTAAAACTTCCACTAATACTCCACGCTGAAGAATAAAACTTCTCATGCATAATCCAAACATAGAAATGGAGACCTTCTCCATTGCCGTAACTTGAGGTACATTAAATCAGTGCTGTGCTTATTCAACGTCATGGTGGTCCAGCCAAATCCCTGTCATTCATAAGCGAGCGACACCATGGTAGGCTTGAGGCATTCTCCAAGTTTCTGACAACCGGAAGCGATGGAGGATGACGCGATTTAGGCGTAACACCTCTGACTGCTCATTTTATAAATTAACCACATTAGCCCCCTGCACTCATCCAAGGGCTGATTACACCTTGAAGTCAATTTGGCGGAAACAAGGGTTGAAAACCTGGCCGCTGCGCGTCAAAGACCTCCAGTGTTTCTTTAGAGAATTCTACGGATCTGGTGGGAACACTTGATCACTAATGCTGATGTACGTCTTTGGAAGAACTAACACGTCCACGATGGATGTATTCATCATACTACATGGCTTGCACTGGTTTGGCCACATGCTCCATATGTTGGTTAAGCCACTTTCTCGGAGGGTTCTTTTAGCGCAACCACGTGGTCTGTGTAAACGAGCCAGGGGAGGTCAGTGAGTTAGCAGCGAGTTGTGAAAACCATTATCAGCAAACTCAGATGTGCTGGTCATTGCTGTCTCCCTGGATGGAGATATCGAGACGAGACACGTCATTGGTTAAAGATATTGCCAAACATAGCCCAATCGCGCTTTCAATTGCGCTTGTGCGCTCAAGCTGTTACCTTCAATGCATAGCTCCTTCTCAATCTACCAAATTGAAAGTTCCCTGGCGCATCAGCTACCGCCTCCAAAGCGCAGTTACCCAGCCTATCCTCCAAAATCATCGGTGGATGAAACTGTCATAGCTAAAACCACTATACGGTAAATTCGTGGTTCTTAAAGCTGACGATGATTACATCTAACTAAACTATGTTTGAATATCAATAAATCTTTTAAGCACATTCATAAGGCACTTTTATTCAAGGAGTGATCGATTACAAATTTCTAAAACGATGCCATCCAACATGCAAAAACCCTTAGTAAACTGGTATCTGCCCGACAACTGTAATGTGCTATGGGCTACCGTGGTGAAGTAGGTAACATATTAGATTTAATCTCTATTCACTTATCCTATGTTAATTTCATTTCGCAACCTCGTGGACCGCCGAAAGCGGGCACTTGAACAGACTAAAAAGGTACTTCAATATACAGATCAGTACAATTCTACGTAAATCTTCGTACTTTTGTTAACGGGGTCAAAATTAGCACTTAGATATACTCATGTGACTTGCCTGTGTTCGGTATCTGAATAGGGCCATTCTGCCATCTAATCGTTAATTTGGGTTTATTTAATTGTAGGTCATTGAACATAGTTACTTCTTAATTCCAAAAAAAATCACTTTGGTTGTCAACCATTTTTACCTCAATATGGTTCTTTTTCCAGCCGCTTGCTGTAAGGAAGTCGGTTATACTGTAAATACTCCTCTGCCAAGTCAAGGGTTGGCCACCTCTCTGTTTACGCCACTCCCAATTGGGCATGGAAAACAGCACTCTCTCCGGCAAACGATGGTTCGGCATACGTAAC
>NW_008752016.1:94979-129101 GCF_000715545.1 Opisthorchis viverrini | reverse complement strand
TGTCGAGGCTTGAGGACTGATTTGGAGATTCCTGAAGATGTCGGCACCATGCGACGAGCAGATGCTGCATGCAAAACCGATGCATGACGAACGGAGTCATCAGTCCTAAGTGCTGGGCCTACAAGGAGAGAGTTATTAATGGGGTGGGGAGAGGGGGAAGAAAAAGTATGTGAAGGAGAAAGAAGGGAGGCGTCAGCAGTAGCCTGTTTTCGCTTACCCGCCCTGCTGTATGCAGCAAGTAAGGCGACCCGGCTGATGGCACCACGCGACGGCCGATGTGGCATGAGTTTATTTGCGTGTGTGCAATTCATGGTTGTACGTGGGCTGAGATACTGCCAGGGCGCCCACACCTAGACAGGAGGACGAATAGGGTCCTCAACCAAAGCCTTTGGCTCAAAAGCTGCAAGGCAAGGCAGCGGTGTTTGGCGAGAAATGCAAATGCATTACCATTCCTACGGAACAAGTCGCCGCATGCTCCAACCCCCAACCGGCCAGGAGAGGTAAGGTCCAGTCTCTTCGTGACGGTAAATACGGTTATTCTTCATTGTAAAAGTGACGGCTGCTACCAGAATACCCTACTTCACTTGTTTTCCAGCTTTGCAGTGCCGTTTGCGCTCCTGGTGAAAACTGTCTCGGTAATTCGTCGAGGTATTGACGATTCGGTCCTGTTCTGTTCAATTTTTTCATCTATATATTTATTCACGGAATGCCCATTTCAAAGGACTGAGTATCTTGGTATTGAAATTAAACCTAAATAAGGAACAATACATTTAGTCTAAGTGATTGACGCTGTTCTGTTATTTGTAGACCACTGGTCCGCTCTGTAAACTCTGAATTTAACTGGGGTTGGGATCTTCTGTTACCCTGTGCAAAGTAGTCTCGGATTTTCAATTCCTCCACGACCATCTAAAATTTCCGGGACAGTAACTTGATTTCTACAGCTGTCTACTTACCTGGGCAGGTACATAGTCTTAGACTGCATTTAAACACACAAATTTGATATACGCAACACGGACAGCGTTTGTGAACATTTATGGTGTTCATTCCAATGTACGTGCGAAGCAACTCCAAGATCAACTTTAATCTATGCGTGCGGAGATGACCACCTCGGATATAAAGGCTTCAACCTTTGGTCGTCGACACTTTTATAGCAGGCGGCATGTTCACTGTGAATGAGCACTTTTCGGCAATGTCTTTTCAAGTCACACAATTGCAAAGGTTAAGAAAACAGTATTTAACATAACACGTTCTTCAACCCATCTGTATTCTTATCATAAATATGAATTTTCGGAATGAACACTTTTTCATAATTCCCAACCAGTAGATATAGCTAATAACATTTGGATAGCTGCGACATCGTCTCCAAAGAAAGCCTAATTTGCATCTTCGATGTTTTCTTCACGCCAGATGGGCCGCAATACAGAGCGTTTAAGCTGAAGACGATCACTGTGCAGTTGTTTGCTACAGGGCCCTCATGCCTCCCTGGTTGTGAGTCACGTAATCGATATCGAACGTCGCAGGGTCCAGGTGGCCAGTATCCTGCAACTTCGTAGTCAGACTGTCTAAGTAAAATGTCGCGTTTGATTTGGGTAAGTGTTGAGTGAGTTCCTCGAAGGCATGGGGCCACAACCACTTATGGTGTTTTAATTTGACATGTTGATGGGATGCAGCTATCTCATTGACTTTTCAGGTTAAAGATACCTTGCTCTTGATTGTATTCCACAGGAGCATAAGACTTTACCCCATTCACTCGCCTTTAGTTTATTCCTGACACATCGTCCTTCACGAATGCACGCGCATCAAGCACCAATATTTGCCATCGGGATATTATCGTCAGGGATGTCGAGGCTGTAGGGGAGGTGGGAGTTAATCGTTTAAGGATGATGCAAAATATTTACCACAGAATGTAGTAAAATGTCTCACAAGTTGTTAAAAATTTAAGAAATTTTAGTAAAGATGGTAAAAGAATCTACAGCTAAAATACTGGGTGGGACGACATTCACCTCAGCCACACAATGAAGCGGTTTTTACCACCAGTCCATTCACTTAAGGCGTGATATCATCTTGTTTTCATGTTTTTTTCCACAAAACCATTTAACCTACGATTTTTTCAATGTTCCAGGAGTGGAAAGTTCCACTAGCACGCAACTTTTGGGGTATCTTACATAGTTGCGGCCTTTTTGTTCACATATTGTCATAGGAACTGTACAATACTTGATATGCGAGCATCTGCGGTGTCCTGATGCCTAGATTTCTGTTGCCTTTTTCCAAGTTACCCAAATTCACTGGACCAATTAATGTATGTAATCACATAGGCAACACAATATAAAAAATTCCAGTTTGATGAACGGACAATCCAGGGTTAGAACGCTGACTGAACAATGATGACACGTGATGGCGACATTCAGTTCTCCTACGGTGTACTTGTTGACGTATTTTTAAGCAGAATAACAAAAATCGGTACAAGGGATGTTCACGATTGCTTTTGAACCTACTGAATGTAGCCTGGAAAAGCTTTACTTTTATCACGAACAAGACACCCTTCACTAGTAACAAGATGCTTCCGGAGAAATTCCTCGTGGCTGGTAGATTAGGCATTTCAACGACGTCTATTATGACATCATTTTCACGGTCATCGAGGGGTTGCGGGTAAGATAGCTCTATTCAAGAATTAAGATTACATTTTCTCCTAGCTGGTGAACCAAAACTGTTAGACAAGTAAAGCGGAACGAAAAAAACTGCGCTATAAGTGTTGAAATTCGTACCCTGATTTTCGAGGACTATACCGCTGAATTTCTGGTCAAGGACTCAGCGGTCATCAATCGTCTCTGAGTTATATCAGTATATTGGAATTCTTTGGCTTGTTTCGATATATCCTTTTGGTTCACACCAGCTCTCATACTACACCACTTGGCCAAGTATTGGCTGACTCCTCAGTGGCGAAGCTTCTTCCTCTGAGCTGCTTAGTTAGTGAATTGAAGAATTTTGATAACTTCCACCAGACGTTTCATCCCATCATGAATGATTATATCGATTTGCACTTGCTTTCTGTTCAGTTAGCCGAGTTACCGTGATTAGAAAACAAAAAAACGAAGTAAACGCTAATTTTGTGAATGTTGGTCCTGTTGGTAGACACACGTTTTTTGGCATACGTACAGCACACCTTACCATGACTAAGTGGAGGATTTCCGTTAAGAGCTTTTCGCTTTGTTTTTAAATGAACATTCACGGAAGATCCACAATTTTAGAAGAAACTCTTTGGTTTGGTGATTACGATTGGTTCGTGACAATTCTCATAGATTGTTAATCTTTCAGCCACTTGACCAGCATTACCACCGCCTATTAATCACTTCTTGCTTGATCTGGATCAGCTTCAGTTGACTGAGTAGAAAACCATACGCAGATGCCGACAGTGGGGTCAGGAAGGGGGAGCAAGTTGACGATGGGAAACTATAGTAGAAAAATAATAGGAACACTTCCAATCAACAAAACAGCGATTTCGTTTAAGATGGCATTCTTTGATCGAATTTCGGTCGGGTCCATCGATCAGATTCCTCAAGAGTTTAACGACCCACCAGCAGTCACAATACTAAGAAATTCAACAAATGTTATGATAACAAACAAAACCCCTATCCAAACACCATTCGCACAGGCGTGATTGGCAACTGCTTGACGTTAGTTCTGATAGTCTGAACCGTAAAACTATCCATCTGGCGAATGAATCCTTCTAAATTCATTTGGTGAACTACAGGCAAAGTGGAACGCCTTCTGAGCAATCTTCATAGGACCGACTTCGTGACGGTTTCCTGTAAAACAAAGTCTTGTGTACAAAAATTTATTGCAACAATTGCATTTGTGTGAATTTCCGTAGGATTGGGGATAAGAAATCGTTCCGTTCCTGGTATGAGGAAAATTGGCGTGGTGTAGGAATGTACGTTTATTGATTTTTGACCAGGAGGCTTGGCAATCGGCATGCAAGCGTTTCATCATTCGGGAGGGGGCATCATCAGTGATGAAAAGTCTACAAATCAATTGTCAAGATCAGTGAACAGATCAGCAATCAGCCGACCAACTAAGAATAACTAACTGAATAACTTAGCATGAGCTAGTTTGCTTATTTTGAAGCAACTGGTATGGCTACGAACCGGTACAGAACAGTTCTATAAACAATGTCTCCTTTACGTCCGACAGCAAACAGAATGAGATCAACAAATCGTTGATCATGTTCATAACGACGTAAGCATTGCACGTGTTTTGTAGCATATGTAACTAAACGTCATACACATGGTTGATTTAATTAAAAGGAACTTCAGCAAATTTGTCCCGGGTTCCCTATGTTCGGCGTTTGACAATGTATCCAAATAAACCACTGCTCACGGGTTGTCGTGCCTGGATCACTTTTAGCACAGCTGCACTGCGTAGCTTGTGCGGACCTTCAACAGATGTTTGGATTGAGCCGACAGAGGTACAGATTTGAAGCATAGATTTTGTAGCCACCCGGTAACTCACATACTTGACCGTTCAGCTCACAATCGCTCACTGGATCACGAGATTTGTATTTCTCATACTCTCAAACCACGTCACATCAAGGTGACTCACTAGACGTCGATTGTCTGTACCGTCTAGTGAGCGTAGCAACTACTCATGTGCCCACGTACACGCAAACGGACCTACACATAGGGAAACCGAACACAGTCAGCACACAGATTCGCGCGCGCGCAGGGAGCAAGGGGTCATCCAAGCACTCCAAGTCCACGGACAATTATGGAATACGTGATGCAGCCAAACTGCGGAGAAAACACGTTCCGCCGTCCGGACTTTCACCAAGGGACTCTCGCGTACGATAAGTTCCTTTTTGACTTGCTCCACATTTTATATTGCCTTTAGTTTATACATGTTGCAAATCGCTTCTGTGAACTACTGTCAACCACAATAAGGACTTTTATTAGTGCATACACCTTCTGATTTGTATTACGGCCATCATCATCCCCTGTGCACTAATAGTTTCATCAGACACGACGACATTAACAGTATTCCCATTCAAACAAGGACAACCAACGTTCCGTTTTCTTGGCCCGTCTAGCTTGCTTCCTAAATCTAACCGCATTTAAATAAAGTTCAGCCTATGAATGTTTCAATTTCTACTGATATCGACAGCAATATTCCCTCTGGATCGGTATTGCCTATTGGACCTGAAGATCAATAATGACAATAGTTTCACTTATAATATTGGTTCAGCCGCGGTGCCATTTCGATGCCAAGCAGCCATAAGGAAGCACGAGGGTTAAGATTCTCCCAGGTTGCCCAAACCTGAATGGGAGCGGTTGTGAAACCACGTCCGGTTTTGTACCAAGCATCACCCGTTCACTAGTTTCGCGCCCAATCAGTGAACGGTTCCGGGCTACTCCCAAAGAATATTTCACCGCGAATCGATGTCTTTATGCTGGAAGAAAAAAGACAGAGAATATCATATCAGTTGACTTAACCCATTTGAGTTAACAGTAATTTATGGCAGTTCGTCCAACAAAAGACCATCTGTTCAACCAGCCATTCTCTGACGTTCCCGTGAAGTTGTTCTTGTAAGCCAGATGTGTCGTGCCATTGATTTCCCACAACAAACACTTATCCAAGGCCAAATCCAACACCAAATAAGCAAGATGGCTTTCCTAAACTCTCTGACCACGACTCCCACCAAGACTTTGAAAAGTAACTCAAGGTTAATTCCGGTTAGCATTCTTTGTGCTAATTAGGTAAAATCGGATTGAATTTTTGAAAGGACAGCTAATTTGCATTCCTTAAGTTCTGTTCTTGTTGTTGATATTATCTTACCGCTGACAGAAGAGCAGAAAAACAAGTCCGAGCCCCATGCTAAACTTTCCGAGGCATTCTCTCTTCTCTCCCTTCTCTCTTCGCACATAAGCTTAAGTAGGATAGAGCAATGTTGGGCCGATAAAGACAAAATTAGCGACAACAGAGGCCTCAGCAGATGCAAACAAGGCCTGTTCTTCGCGAATGGTCATCACGAAATATGCTATAAATAGAAACGCAGTCAAAGTCAGAATCTAAGAAGGGGAAAAAGGTGTTCAACAGTTCGAAACACTTGGGTCACTGCCACAAACGGATTAGGGTGGGGAACTGGTCGTGTTCTGGCACAACTTTAAACTTTGCACACACTCTTTGTGATACAAATTGTGGCCCATTATTCAGGTAATCAGTTCGCTTCACTACGTCTCCTAACCACTTCGGGCATTTCAAGTCATTTAAAGTTATGGGTAAGTCAGCCTAGATTACAGTACTTTCCCATATCGACCTAGCTAGTTAGCCGACTCTTAATCAGACAAAAGCAACGAACACCTGAATATCGTTTTGGATAAAACTGCATATTTCTTATTGTATTAGAAGCTCACTACCGACTTATCCAGGTTGTCAATGAATTAGCTCAAAACAACTGATAATTTAAAGGCCTAATTTAGTTGGCTTCGTCAACGAGTATGTAGTGAGTAAAAACAGGGAAAAGCATGCGAATATGCAGTCACTATAAGACAGACATTCATATGTCCATCCAGCGGGTGTGTTATATAACGAATTACTGATATATCAAACATTCTAAATGGGAACACTGATAAGCATACGGAGTTCCGTGCTAAAATGAAAGTGTACTCTAATGAAAACAACCTAATTATGCCATCATGTCAGACCATGGATACAGAGGTATTTTCGCGAAATCCCCCCACCAACAATCCTGCGTCAGTTTGATCATAGACCCATAATTTTTGACCTGGAGTGTTTGATCCAAACGAGAGACTTTTTAGGCACGAAAACTACTGCTCGCCTGCAGTGGCCTAACAACTTTATCCAGATTGTTTTAGTTTTCAAGCTCATTTAAATTTGTCTGCCAATACATTAGAAGATTTTTCAACTCTGTCGCACCGACCCTTACCGCACAAAAATCCTATCCAAAACTAGAGTAATCCGATTTTGAACGTAGATTATTTGGGTCAAGTAGTACACTTCTGTTTACCTACATGAGAAAGAAGAGCGTGAGGAAAACATGCCAACTGTGTCCCGGGAATATGCCATTCTAAAAAGTAAGGTGGGATGAATGTAACCTGTTTGAAACCAGTGCATTGCCCATGATCACGCCATAAAGCGTTTTGGTAGGTAACGTCAATTGTCCCAAAATATTTTTACTGCTCAGCCATCTCGGATGTTTATTATAAAATCAGTAGTATAAAGTGGAATACTAGTTAAATATTCCACCGAAATGATAACCTGGTGTACGAGTTATTTTATACCAGCCAGTAGACTGAGAATGCTTTTTTCATAAAATAAGCGAATGAATCGTTAAATGTGGGTCGGCGAACCACATAAGAACGTTTGAGGTGACGGGGACTAGAGTCGTTGCGCTTGACTGTGCAAGGATAGTCAGGAACGGCTGTGAATCCTGTTTAAGAAGCCAAGCACAAGCTCACAGAACAAATATACAAAATCTCACTGCCTTCGGCCGAATATGGTGAGCGTTTTACAAGATACTGGCCAGAAAAGCTAAGGATTCTACTCAATCCTGGGATCCTCTTACAGGAGACTCTTACAAGAAAGAGTAGCTAGTTTGGCGGTTCAACCACAAAGTTTTGGGCAAGTTATCCGACTAGCGATTATCCGACTCCAAAAGGAATCAAGTGCCAAATTTCTCATACTATTTCACCTCAATAAAGGGATTTCTGACTAGTTGTATAAAGTTTGCCGCCACATATTACCGGAAACACCCAAAACAATGAAACCAGAATATCGCTTATGTCAAGATTTTGTTTTACCTAACAGAACGCACCTTGATTGCATGTGATGGCAATACACGCAAGACGTCTCGGGTTTTAGATTTTACACATACCTGAAATGCTTTTACTAGAGAGATATTTGCTGAATCTGATTAAGCTCAGTTTGGTCAACAGTAGAAAATCTTAAGGTGAGTACGAAATTCTCTACCCCAAGTAAATAGAAAGGCCTGAGACCCGTTTGAAAAAGTTATTTTATTAATGTAAAAGATGAGGCTCCCATGTTCACACGTGCTACGTTTACGCTTCTTTGGACGACGTTACAGTTTTTTTCATTTCTCGTATCCTCCAATGCGGATGCAATTTTGTGTTGTGATGAAAAATGGAAAGCCTCTCACTTATGACCTCCGAGAGTTAGTGAAGATAGCTGATCATACGATAATGAAGCTCTCTTTCAACTGAACCATTTTGCGTCCTTCTTAATCGGACACTCACGTCTCTAGCAATCAAACTGGCACTTGTGAGTAGTTTCCACATTTCTCTGATAGTGAGCAAGAGATCCCAAAGAAGTGATTCATTTTTGCTATTGCTCGTATCCATTCAATTGTTTAGCTCTTGCATTTGACCAGACGGATCACCATTGCTTTAAATCACCTAAACATAAACATTTATTCGTTGCCAAGAAATTGGGTCACGGCTTATTTTTCATTGTCTATACAGTGTACGTGTATTTACTTGGGACTAAAAATGATCATATTTTGTCCCTGAGTTATCTTACCTGTTGAATTGGGCGCAGTGAACTTGCCAAAAATTTCCTACTCAACCGTATCATCGGCAAATCTCTAAGCTCATTCGACTATTCGTCGATATCACCAACTGCCATCTCCCCTCGTCTTTCTACGCGGCCCAAGTTCAAATTCTGTTGATGTACACGAGCAGTACATAATCGCCATTTTTTTCAAATTTTAGTGAATCCAGAGCCAATCATTGCTATACTTTGAGGTTATCTCAATCAATGGAGCTTTGTGGTAACTTCGTTTCGCTGATCTATTTTCAAAATTTTACGGCTGGATTTTTTTAGCCGATGGATGCACAAAGCAATCTTAACTTCAAATGACCTGAATGATTGATGACTTTCAGAGTGAAAAAAAGTGCAAAAAGATTTGCATGCCTTTGTCCAAAGAATTGCTCGATTATAAAATCAGTTGGATTCTTTTTGACAATGTAATCCGATTTTTGACAAGGCTTGGGAGATCGGGGCCAAAATCGATAAAAAGATCGAGCACCATAATATGGGAAATTTTAAGGTCATATTGGGATAAAATGTTACAATGCAACGTTTCAGTTACGGCGGGCAGCCTTTCTCAACCAAGTAGTTGTAGAAATTCTGACAAATTAGAAACAGATCAACCCCATTTATTGCGCCAAAAACAGTGATCGTGTCACCGTCGTGAGGAACCAGATAAGTTTTGTGTAGTACAAAAACGCTGTGGATTTCGCCTTTAAAATAGTCGATGGGTTAGAGGTTTACTATACACAGTTTGCTTATGGAGTAATCGAATTATTCCACCAAATTTGAAAACCTGCTTTTGCTAAGAGTAGTCAATGAGATACCGTTTGCTAACCTACATCGGTATAGGCCTTCTGGGAATTCTTAGTCTAGAAGTGATATTTCTGAGGTTTGTACACTTTGGAGTTAAACATCAGTCGGTGAGGTACAATTTGTGAGACCGCTTTTCGGACATGGTAAGATTCATACCCACCTCGAGATTACGGATGATGTTATCTCTTGAAAAGGTTGTTGCGCAGACATTTTTTGTACAACCCATGAAGACAAACATTCACGGAGCTCACTGTCTGGACAACACCACCACGAGTGAATTCAGATCACTTACTTCAAGTGTCATTTTCTGTCGTCCCCGAATAGCTGAATCCATGCAGCTAGACGCGCTTTCACGGAATCCATCATCTGTCTGCATGATGTTCGGGAGCGGACTACATCAGCTGCGCAACCGTCAGGTATTCTTCTGTACGTAGGTTTACTCCTGGCCATGATCCCTTATTAATTTTTTATCGAAACATTTTACAAGCCCACTTCTTAGTGCACTTCAAAAGGTTACTTATGCATTTTTCAATCGCTAAAGTGATGAACACTGCCAGCCATTTGACGAATATGAACTCGATTTAGCTTTATCTTGAGTGTCACCCCCGAAGCACGGAAAGTGTCACATTCCTGATGAGCTTACAGCTTAGCAATCATATTCTAAGTGTAAGATCACTGATGACGCACACAACTGCGTGCAACAATCTTCTGCTGGTGAAAAAAGAAGTACTTTGTTTAAGCCCAGAATGACTCTTAAGGTTGAGACTCATTCCACGAGAAACAATCTACTTTCATGCTGACTTTTTGCATTTTTGCTTAAACGAGCGAAACTGTGGATGACTGGACATTGGGTATACGCACGTAATGAAAGATTCCTACGTCTATCGCGAAGAAGTAGTTAATGAAATGGGGGACATCAGAGACAGAGTGAATATCCTGCTGAATAGAGAACACATGCCTGTCACCCTCATTAGGTCCTATCAAATAAAAACTCTACTCGTGTTCGAATCTGAGGGACCAGTTTTCGCGTTCCATCGTCTTCGTCCCTGGATGCTCACTAAGGATGCTTGAACATTGGATGTATGCACGTAACAAAATTCTCTCACGTCTCTCACGAAGAACAAATTAATGAAGTCGGAAACACCAGAGACAGTTTAAAAATCCTCAACAAACATTCCAAAATACGTTGATATACAACAATGGTCTTTATGTAGCCAAATAACCTAATCAGTTTGTCTTCCAAACAGGGATGGTAGAATCATTGGCGAGAATGAATCTCAGATGCGCCGTAAAAAAATATGAAAAAAATCTCTCTTCTGGTAAGTTTGACTTTGCACACCAAAAATCATTTAAGTATAGTTTTCCGAGCCTGTCCCGGCCATCTCATTGTTTAAGAAAATTAGTCTGCACATTGCGGTCTGAAAAGCAGATCGGGTTGTGCGAAGGTCTATAACTTCTGAACGGATATCCAAGATGGATTGAAATTTTTTTAACAACTTTCATTAGTTTAACATGGCCTCCTAAATTTCTTCTAACTACGCAACTGCTGAACAAATTTGATTGGGCTTCTAATCACACACGGGCTTCTGGTACCTTGAGGTTGTTCATTGGGAAACTACCTGGGTTAGGCTTCAGGAACTGCAGAGTACGGTAAAAAGATACCACAAAACACTGCTCTATTTTATATAGCAACTTTTTGGGGTGAATTGTCTGATAACAGTACGATTCAATGCAGACTAAAAATGGACATGATATCTACAGCTTGGATGTTAATCAGGTAAGCAAGCGGCAATTTCAAAATATATGAGTGGAGTTTCCCTGGTTAGAACAGAACTAAACTATGCCTGTTTAATAAACTTGCAGAAATGCAAAAAGGGTTTCTCCAACGAATACCTGGTAATTGCAATGACTAATAAGATTTGAAAATGAGAGCAGAAAAATGAATTCACAACAGAATGGCGGGTAATGTAATACGTATGTTGGCGGATGTGAGCTAAGAGAATGAGGCACTGTTACAGATTTAATCGGCTGACCTATCCTTACCTATATATTCTCAATTTGGACGACGTTTCTTGTGGCTCAATAGAGTTAAAGTGACCTTCCTCAGCCACGGTCTTTGTGCCGGGATTAGTATCTATTTATCGCGTTATCTTGTGAGGATAACGCAAGGACGGTAGCATGGATAAGCTTTACCTCACAATTTAATTGTAACGAATAAATCCAGCTTAAGAGAATTTTAGTCAAGCTGTTTTGTGCCATTTGAGCTTTTCTCGTTATTTTTAGCTTTCTTTCTTCTGTTGTCTATTCTTTTGATCAATCAGCTCATACGTGAGTGAAAGTAAAGTGACAAGTCGACAGGATTCGGTTTGAAAAAGTCTAAAGAAATAAAGATAATTTTGCCACTTCTCACCCTGGTGATATTCACACTCTGGTATCTGGCCTTCCACATGATTTTTACTGTTTTTAGCAATTTCGAACGGTATTCAAAGCTAGACTGATGGTCAACGTAGCAACCAGTCCATTAGCGACCGCGTTACGTCCCAAATTGCAGCCATCTAGGAGATAATGTAAAATCTACTAATTCCCAGTAACAACTGCGATGATAGACCATCATTCAGTCTGCCGAACCAAGTTTTTGCCGCTGGACAACACATTTTACTTGCACTCCATTACCCAGCTGTCACAGAAGAAAACGTTATTTTCCACATTGAGTCATCTTCTGAGCATGACACAATGTCATTTTTCTAACTATAGTTTTCACCGTTATTTCAGGTTTATTCCGTTCTCGCGGTCAGTGATAGGCGCTTAATGAGTTTATCAGATTAGAAATGTCAAACTTTTATGCTCCAGACAATCTTCTTTGAACCGAAAGTAACCAACACGGAGAGCTGTGAGGTTTGCCGTTTACAGCGCGACATGTTGACAGCAGAGGGCTGGAGTCTAAACACTATAACTTGGGAATCATGGTTCAGTGGCAATCAGTTATTCTTTGGATAGGATATAACATAAGCAACAAAAAGACCTTAGGACGGAGGAATTGTCATGTCTTAATGATCCTGTTCCATACCGCAACGAACTATCATGTGATGGACACGTGATAACGGTTGTCACCCAATATGATTTATGAAATTATGAGATCAGGTTACTTAACCGAACTATCAGCATGCCACTTAATACACAGAGTATGACCGAAATTCGATGACTGCACCTAGTTTGTAGGTTTTACAAAGAAGGCAGCTGGTTGGTAGTAGGTCACAAATTTTGATAAATATTCCCGGGTTTTCTATATGGAACAGCAAGTCGTCTGATTTTCAACATTTTATCTTCACCGTAATGATTTTGAGGAAGCACGTGGTTAGAACACATATAGCGCCAGGGCGGTACGCCAATGTGGGAGGGTGAAAAGAGCTCATTTTATCGTTTCCTCTGGCAACATCAAACTCCAAATAAAGTTGAGATAAAATGTACCAGAAGCTATAACATGTTTTCTTCCAAGACAATCTACTGCTGAGAAAGAGGTATTTGGACCTTTTTACTAAATGTGGCACACTTACTTAAGTTTTTTACCTAGTACCGTTGGGTCCTTCATCCCCTAACACAAGACCATGCACGTACCGTTGGGTCCTTCATCCCCTAACACATACATAGTGCGAGTAACAATGATCATAAGTCATTCCTGAGTGTTCTATTGATTACGTAGCAAACTACTTGAGTCATTTGATCGAATGAATGATATAGGCTTGGGTCATGTATATCATACCTCTTATTCCTCGTCATTTTTTGGTAGGTTTTCACTGAAACCTTCGTTTCTATCTGCTTCGTCAAAATCCAAATCCAGTATTAGCTGACAATAGCAGCTAGTAATATCTTGCACGGTCATCGTAACATCATTGTAAAAATAGCTGGTAGCAAATGGACCTTGAATCATCTACCTTCTTAATTTTGAATGGCTGCAAAGTCACAGTGATGATATTATATATGCCAGGCTTCACCAATCTCTCTAGGGTTTGTCCACTCAATTTGGCCATCTATCGCCTGAAGCAAATTGCGCCAGAAGGTCGCCGTAGTTAAAATGCCAGCAGTATTCCGTTTTCAAACATTTTAATGTTTATGCCTCTGCAGTGTAACGGTGTCTAACCATTCGCGAATACCAAATCCGGAAGAAAGGCTAAACACGCACCGTTTGTTCGAAAATTCTTCGTCTTTTCGCGTTTGCGCAGGGCAAACGCTACACTATGTCCTCATCTGACTACTCGTCGGTAAACACCACTGTGGAGTGCGATGCTGTGATGTGAAAATATCCTCCCAAGATAAATCGGCTGCAGCAAGTTTATTATAGCCTATTTATAGAAACGTTATGCAAATCGCTTATCAGGTCTGGTAAGCTTTAGAAAGCTTTGACAGCTAGTGGAACACAAGAAAAACTACCGATGTTGCTGTGGGTGTCACAAAACATACCTGATGCACTCATAGCCGTAGGTAACACTGCTGACATTGAATATGACTAAAGCAGCTCCAACCGCGCCGAACCCTCAAGGTGAGCCTTTTCCATCTGGTCCTAGGCTGATCAAACGCACACATCAGGACAAGAGCTTCTTCCAGTTCCGGTGTTTTGTGAGGTATGAGCTAGGACCGTCAACGCGTCTATCCGCCTCGGTACGCCCACAGACATATCAATCGTATCACTTGCACTGCACTGGCTGTTATGCCAGCACCGCGAGCAGCAAATCTGAGGTTTGTTAGTCTTGAATAAGTTGTATTCGCTTGGCATATAGTTCGAGGAATTCTCGCTATCACTTGGTGAAGATCCAGCAGGACTAACGCACCGAAAGTGTTGCAGCTGCCTGAGTTTGTTTAGAGACTTGTGAGAATGTTCGCGAAAAACCGTGCTTCAGTTTGCGCCCAGGAACTTCTTACTACTGACTGATCAACCAGTTTCTTCAGAGATGCTCACTGTGCGGTGTCTGCGGAACGCGCATCAACCATTTCTTTTATCACCAGGAACTTCTTACTACTGACTGATCAACTGGTTTCTTTAGAGATGCCCAATGTGCGGTGTCTGCGAAACGCGCAGGACGGGGAATTTTTGGGCTAATGGCAATATATCTTTTCAACTACTGTCTGCTAAATAAAGTGTTACCGTGAATTTGAAACTGTAAACTACAACAAAGCACCGCGACATAGCAAGCAAAATGAAGGCAGCTATGTTTTCTCCTTCTTTTTCGGTTAGGCTCCGTGTTTGTTTCTTGGTACTACAAAATAGGCAGCGCAACCGGTCCCGGTGGCAAGCCTGTTCTCACCTTCGTCCCTGATCTGCCAGTTTAGCGTCTGTCGCTCGTTGTGCTCTAAGCTTTAGTTAATTAAAATTTCCAAGGCAAGTTGGGTCAGTCTCACGGATGCACCTTACCACAGACGACCCTCACGGGTACTGGGCAAACCTTCTCGAAGCTAAAACGCCATGCTCGTCAATGCTTCCTGGATGATGTGGACTTTCTGCTTCCAACTGACCATTGCTTAAAATCCTTCGTGGGGTGATAATTTTCTATTCCGATGCTTGTAGCATGACGCACATCAGTCTATAAAATCAGTAGGTGAATCGTAGGTGCCCCAAAATGACAGACCGCAATATACTGGAATTAACTATTAAAGTAGCTGTGGGAGGCAAAACTCGAGTTGGATTTTGCTCTTATGGTGAGCCAACACCTGTTGAGTAGATGCACTAGTGTCAGAAATTTGAACGCGAATTTGTCCAGTTAGGTTTTGGACAGCCTGAGAGGTGTATAAATCCTGTCTTTTATACCAAACTTCCTCAAGAATTTATTCGAGCACTAAAACGTTTTCTCAACTGATTTTGAGTTTCATGACTCGCCTTCATTTGCTTTTTAGGTAGCAAAGTCGTTCACTTTCTCGGGGTAAGAATACTCTCTGCAGAAGTAAGAAACCCCATATAGATCCGGCCGGGAACATCCGTCTTGGACGATTCTTTGGAATGACGTCCCTTTGCAAGATCACTGAATTAACTTTCTTCAAATGACTAACCTTTGAGGGAAAAGGTAGGATTTGCAAAACCAACAAACTGAAAAAGCAGGTGACAAAATGAAAACTTTTCACAAGTCTCGTTTGGTGTAAATTGAAAATTCCCATCGAGCATCAAACAACCAAAGTCATTAGCCATAAATTTTATCCATACTAGAATAGGCTAGACTAGACCAGACATTATTCTTTATTTCACACAGATTGTCATCCTCTTCGGATCCTATATTTAGAGCAGAAGAAACACGTTGACTGCACCCCATATAAATGTAGAACTCACCACACAAACTCCCAGGCCTGTCTGAACCAAGTGACGTTTGTTTGGCTAAATAAATCACTCTTACGGCAAACATCCCTGTTTTGGGATTAAAAAAATAGAATCCTTTAGATCAATCAGCTTATCGGTCGATATTCACCCATGACGGCCCCGTACAGATGCTTATTGTTGGACCTAGGCAGCGAGAATTGGTCACTACAACTTGCCCGACTTCGCGTGTATTTTACCCCCAATTTAACATGAGACTCCACACCAACCCTACTGTTATAGCCATCCTTTACGGCCATTTTTCTATGACATTCAGTCTATGAAGATATGTTCCTCTCCCTAATACAATCCTAGATACATGTACGGCAATAGACGGTTGTGAGAAATGTCATGGGATGATCTAACAGTCCCTACAAATTAGGACAGATTCGCATCCACACTGGCTAACGTTTAAAGTTGCAACACGACAAAAACCGTTATGCAGCTCCCGCGTCAGCATCTACCCGTCACTGTGTGGTTGCAGTATCGCGTGAAAACAACTGTACATCGAATCGATAAGAATTGTGCGAGGAATTCCCCCCGGAAGCAATCTATTTTTCTTGGTCATCACAACATTCACTCGTTCTCAAGGGGTATTTACTTGTTCGTACGGTGATACTTGAATCTTACCCAGTTTCATGAGTTTCGAACAAGTAGTTCTCTAAAACGAACGGATTGCAGATAGTCGTTTGTCAGACGATGACAAAACCTAGACTGCCTTAATTTTTCACACGAGTTTTTCCAGACCCTGAACCGTTATCTACAAAGTAAGCCGATGATTTATTATGAACGTGTACCGTATGGAACTCGGTTGTCACTGTTATTGTCCTATTGAAGCCGGCGTGCTGGTATTTACTGTCCAAACCTCAGGGTTCTGATTGGTGCACAGTATCGGCCGTTTCATGAACGTGGCATGTGTGGATGAACATAATTCGATAAGATGGAGCCGTACTAAATCCGTCACTTACCAACTAGTTGTTAACATCGGAATGGTGTAAAACCAATGTTTAATATGATCCTTTCTGGCTTTTTTCATCCCCAATGTTTAATATGATCCTTTAGTCTGGCTTTTTTCATTAGGACAGGTGTTATCAGTAGGCTTCAGCTGGACTCAGCACATTTCTCTCCATTCGGCGCCTGTCGCAGAGTGAAAAAAAACAGTAGTTGTAGTTGTTCGGAAAATGTTTAGAACCGACTTGGTAGTTATCGTTTCAGAGGGCTTTGGTAAACAATCGGTGGATAGTAGTTGGTCGATCCGTTCAGTTGAACAATGAAATTTTCACGGTCTCCGCAGTTAGAGTTGGGTCTGGTGTTAGAGGCATTTCACTATTTACGCGATTAGGTCTTCGGTGTTTTTGTCGTTGCGGAAAATTGTGCTTCAAGAAAACCATTCGTTGTTGTGATGATTCTCCTAAGAAGGGCTTGTATCCAGGGTGAAATCAACGTCGCTCTATATAGAGTTATAAGAAGCTAAAACAATGCTGGTGGGTATCCTGCGATCAACACTTTGCGCTCTGAAGAAAATGTAACGTATAGTGGTTTTTATTTGAGCAAATTCGTGATTGCAGTCGTACTTAAAAACGACACGCTAAAACCATGATGATCTTTGGAGTAATGACGGCCTTTCTACTCCATATCGAACCTCATTTGATGTTCTAATGAGCTCTTATCTAATAGTGGCGGAAAATGTCGGTAGCTCAGGTAGCGTAGATGGTTGTTGGTCTGTTCACCGAGCTTGGCAGTTGGATTGCAAACGTTTCATCACCAATCGAGGTGACATCAGTGCGTTATTGGGTAGCATAGTTGTTCGTAGCAGTGGGTTGGTGGTTGTGCATTGTACGCAGAGCCCAGCGAACAAAACAACAACCATATTATTTGGGATATGTATGTATTGTATGGGATGAATGTGTGGTCTTGAATGTGGTATGGATGAGTCGTTTTGAAATCGAGGTTAATTGTTGTCTGTCGGAATGGTATGGTATACACCGAGCCAACGTGCTCAGTCGTTTCGTGGCTAAACTGAGTGCTACCAATCTATGCCGGTAAGCTGACAAAGTCTGTGTCACTACAAAGGGATGATCCTTGTTTACAGAGTGATATCTTTGAAATGAGGCTATAATAAAGTTTCTGTTTAACCTTAATTTGGGGTAATGGCCCACCCTTGGAGAAAGGCCAACCAGAAGAGAGGCCAAAGAGCCAATTGCCAACGGTATCATACTTTTGAAGAAATTACTATAGTCCGCTTAGATGACTAGTTAGGCCTTTGTCAAGACTGAGAATGAAAGATTAGGAATGCTTGTTGATCCCTGTCTCCCATGACTTTGTTTACTTGTTGGTGTGATATATTTTTCTCTTACGACAACTCAGCTTGAGAAGAGCACGTTGCCGTAGTTCTCGGCTGACACACAGACCGCTTTTTAACTTTGCCAAAAATGTCGGAAGCTGCTCGGCGTCACGTCATTTGTACTTGTCAGGCACTCAAGCGAAACCTCTGTTGTAAGTTTAGCTGAGAGAGTACCTAGTAACCATCACCCCTTGAACAGTAACAGTTCAAACTTTTGAAGGCTGCGAAAACCAAAACAGTGATGGGCAACACGTAACCCGCATAGGAGACGAGATGGGCAGCAGGGTGAGCATACGGAGCCTGATCCAACCCCCCTTCCGAAAACTTTCATTTGCGAAGAAATGTTTTCACAAGCAGCTGGAGAATAATGATTTTATTTTCTGGTTATTTGTTCAGTCACATAGTTAGATGCACATATGTAAACCATAATTTAATGATATTTGGCCTATTCGAGACCCCGATTTTGAGTCCATAGGTGGTCATCTACGTGAGTGCGGACAACTGTGGGTTGCAGACACTTATGGACTTTCAACTGAGATGATGGGACGATCGGAACAGAATACCAATGAAAATTCAATCGATGAACGATCTATCGATTGAAAAATGAACAATGTGATCGTTTCCTGAAAGCCGTTTAGGGTTAATCTGCCGAATAATTCACTCATATAAACATTTAGCATGGAGGTTAAATAAAACGGAGCATAAGAAACCACATGACCAATCTCACAAAAAGACGAAGTAAACACACAGGCTGAACTGTAAGCATTTCAGACACTTTTACAAGTCACCAGCATACATGTCCATAGGGGAACGTCGAAGCGGCACTGCTGAAGACATATCGCCGGTCTTCTGCTGAATAAACAGTTTGATTAAATAGACTCTTGCACGCAGCGATGTCGCTTTCTCTCATTCAAAACATCTTCACTGAATACTAACAACCTAGAATTGTTTGCAACGCAAGATTTGGGAAAACAGCAGTTATTCGGTATGCAATAGCGACAGGATTTTGTTATTTCCATGATTACATGATGTCAGTTCCTACAGAAACGTCAACAAATATTCCAAAATTGACTCAAAAGTCACCTATCACCAAACGTTATTTCGCAAGTTTCCCATCCATAGTTCGCTGCCAAACGTAGCGACTCTCAAAAGATGATAGATTTCCATTACCAGTATTCCGTTGGATCACTGATTAGTCTAATTGGTCGGGTGTCCGGAAGGCTGCGAAAACCAAAACAGTGATGGGCAACACGTAACCCGCATAGGAGACGAGATGGGCAGCAGGGTGAGCATACGGAGCCTGATCCAACCCCCCTTCCGAAAACTTTCATTTGCGAAGAAATGTTTTCACAAGCAGCTGGAGAATAATGATTTTATTTTCTGGTTATTTGTTCAGTCACATAGTTAGATGCACATATGTAAACCATAATTTAATGATATTTGGCCTATTCGAGACCCCGATTTTGAGTCCATAGGTGGTCATCTACGTGAGTGCGGACAACTGTGGGTTGCAGACACTTATGGACTTTCAACTGAGATGATGGGACGATCGGAACAGAATACCAATGAAAATTCAATCGATGAACGATCTATCGATTGAAAAATGAACAATGTGATCGTTTCCTGAAAGCCGTTTAGGGTTAATCTGCCGAATAATTCACTCATATAAACATTTAGCATGGAGGTTAAATAAAACGGAGCATAAGAAACCACATGACCAATCTCACAAAAAGACGAAGTAAACACACAGGCTGAACTGTAAGCATTTCAGACACTTTTACAAGTCACCAGCATACATGTCCATAGGGGAACGTCGAAGCGGCACTGCTGAAGACATATCGCCGGTCTTCTGCTGAATAAACAGTTTGATTAAATAGACTCTTGCACGCAGCGATGTCGCTTTCTCTCATTCAAAACATCTTCACTGAATACTAACAACCTAGAATTGTTTGCAACGCAAGATTTGGGAAAACAGCAGTTATTCGGTATGCAATAGCGACAGGATTTTGTTATTTCCATGATTACATGATGTCAGTTCCTACAGAAACGTCAACAAATATTCCAAAATTGACTCAAAAGTCACCTATCACCAAACGTTATTTCGCAAGTTTCCCATCCATAGTTCGCTGCCAAACGTAGCGACTCTCAAAAGATGATAGATTTCCATTACCAGTATTCCGTTGGATCACTGATTAGTCTAATTGGTCGGGTGTCCGCAGATGCCACCCCAAGTTCCGCTTTTTTTAATGAACCTTTAGAGAACTTTCTCGTCACTGCTTCAGTAAACTACTTTCGTGCGTTTAATAGTTGCTGGGTAATGACTGTGTGCGGTTTTCTGTTAGCCGTGATAGGACTGTGTTATCGTTATCCTACGGCGCCGAAAAGCACAATTAGGGTTCGCGATTCTTTTGCACCGTGTTTCAAGCAGATAACCACATGAATCAATTTTGATTGGGTGTTTTTTTTGCATCACTCTACTCTCTCTCGTGCCTGGATGTCTCACCTACTGCGTGAGACGTGGGACTTTAAGACACAGTTACGGAGAAACATTTTGGAGTCAATTTTCGATTGGTGCTGGTGTTCGACCGTTCTGCTGACGCTTCATACAGACAAATCACTGGCTAAAGTAGCATACTGGATAGGTGTTACCGTTAACATTTGCCGTCTGAACTGGCCACAGTTCAATGCACAAACTACAGGAAATCTGAAGTTTGTAGAAAAAAATTGTCGATTCGGATTGGGTCTGCTATAAGTAGTAGTATAAGTAGTTGTTTGCTTAATGCCCCAGTTCATTTAATTCTTATTTTTGTGTTTCATAAAACTTGGTTTGTGGGTACGCAGTCGACAGGCGAGCACATTTCAAACATGTGATGGGATTTACAATCACCCTATTCAAGCTTAGCATCATGGAAATAACGGCGCGATTTTCTTCTGTGAACACTGTAAACTTTGGCATGCCTTAACTACCGACGGCATTACTATTCACGGAGTCCTGACTTTGTTTGAACAACTGCTTTTTTCCCCACATTATGTATAAACAGTAACTGACTTATCCCTATATCGAATCCCCACACTTGCCTTTTTGAACTTTTACCAGTCCTATCACGCCGCTTCACTTTCCACTTGAACAATGCTATGAACGATTGTTGGGGATAACTTTGGCGTTGTAGCGTACTCGTACATTTGATTAGGCCTAGCAGCAAAATGTCGGTCGCAGACGTGACAACGTCCTTCCGATTTGCTTTGCTGGGCAAGCTACGAATTCGTACATAACATGACAGCATGAGTGCGTCGCGCGATTTTGATATCGTTAGATGACAAAGTTCGCTTTTATCGCACACCTGCACGATATCGGCGTTTACTAATTTGCAAAAGCGAACAGCTGCAAATGTGCTACCACGTTGTATTACCTCCACCACTCAAAACTCCTTATAGGAGGCAGGTATTGTATGTATTTTCTGTAGACATGCTGAAGAAATAAAGCAATCCTTTTGCAATCAGTTGCTTCAAGGTTTATTGTCATTGTACCACCAGTACTAGAATGTAATTGGGTGGTGCTACCGACTACCGCTATCCAAAGACAGTCAAAGCACAGTCAAACATAGCTCTAGAAACCGGAGCAAATTTCCTGTAGATCATGTTCAGCTGAATACCTTCGAAAAGATACAATCAACTGTTTACCAACATTATTATAATCTGTTTTAGTGAAGTATTCCGAATGCATAAGGTGAAACTTCACCGAACAGACTAAATGGAGGAAACTGATATGAGTATACAGAATCGAAGAACTTTTGTCATGCTTTTAGTCACCAGCGGGTACTGTTTAGTTTCTGGTGCTGCCTTTGGTTCGCTCTTTGACAGAAGGGTTCAACTCATCTTTGTATTTTGGCAGGTGATGCGAAATAACTGCATGTATGTTTTTTGTTACCATAGTCCAATGTAGGTTCACTGGTATTATTTTGTTGAAGAGATCTTTATTTTGAATATTTGAATGAGATACAAAACCAGATATTCAACACATTCAGAGTCCCAGTCAGACATACGGTAAAATTTGACCCCGTTGGTCGTGATAAGATTTGCTTTCATTCGTTCAGGGTACGGTAAAGTGGATGCACTACCCCGTCTTTTCTATGAGGAAGTGTCAGCGAACGCGCTACTGTGTCCCTGGGCTTCGAGCACCGGAACGCAGGCCTATATTCACACTCACGGGCCCTCAGTCAAGGTCAGCTGACTGAGACAAGCCCACAGTGCCAAGGCCTGTTACAACCCAACGGAGAGAAAGCAGATGTTCCCTGGATGGCATGACGACTGCGTACCTAGACACCCCGACGTCTTTTCCACTGGTAGTTGGTCAAGTGTCAGGGCACATACGACCATGCGAACGCTCCAACAAATGCAGGCGTAATAGTGCACGTACTTCACACCCTAGAGATGAAAGAAACTCGTGTCCGGGTCTCGCTCATCCAAGATGTGCCTTCTTGCAGCGGGGTCACCAACTTGGGCCAGTGATGTCATGTGATAGTGCAAGTAAAGCTAGCGTGGTTGCGATAGCAACAAGGCTGCGCGTTGGACCAGTGCAACTGCCATTGGGGGGATGACAGCAAAAGAAATGCATATTTCGGAACTTACGTTGGACTACTGAAACTCTGGCAAGCCCAATGACACAGGACACAGTGCTAGGGGAGAATTGTTCTATGGGAGGCTCCCCAACAAGAGGTTGCAAACTAGGGATGAGACTAGGAGAGACTGCACACAAGTGCATTGGAACGTCGTGCGAAACCGGTTGGGGCCATCAAAGATCTTTCAGCCTTATAAGTGGTGCTACATGAAAAAAGTCTGCTGCGATATCTGGAACATGCGAACTAGATTATGAGGTCGTCCTAAAGCCGCATATTCAGATGAAAAATATCATGAACGACATATTCAGCCAGCATTCAGTTGAGTCATCCGTTAAGACCAAATAAGGGAGCCAAAAGGCTTATATTGCTTCCTCCTATTTGAGCACTAGCATTGAGACCTCCCTTAGAAATGACATCACTGATTTTTACCTTATTGGTGACATTTTTACATATTCCAATAGGAACCTTTTTGAAGGTATAACACACTATCCAAACAGTCATCACACTTTTCCGTATGCTGAGATAGTCATAAAATCTTAACCGTCTTGCCGTTGTTTATTCCTGATATATTCTATTTTTTCAAACTTACAATGCAAGTTTAGATGAGAATACTCATCTGGTATAAGCAGACAAAAAATCATTGCAATTTGAGAATGGACCAATAAAAGGGAAAGTAGGAAAATAATAAAATAAGAGACCCATATTACCTTTAAATTTAGGGAAGACAGAGCACTACGCAGCCTAAACCGTAAGTGGACGAAATGAGGCGGGTACAAAAACACTTGAAAAAAAGTTAGTCGGAAGTCCTATATAATTCAGGGTTTGCAAACCACAAAGCAAGACAGATTTTAAGCGAACCAGAAAGGCCACAGGAAACCTATCTCTAGTTATCTAGTCACGTCACCATAGATAGTATACTCTCTGAAATATTCAGAAATGAAAACAGGCAGGAATGTCGAACTACCTAAACGCGTACTGATCAGGTCTTGTTGATTGGTGATGAAACATGTACAAGAAAGATACTAACCCTAGCAAAGAAGCCAATGGTCAACTGGTCAAAGCGGCCAAAAATATCCCAGAAAACTCGACCATTTTGTCAGTGGTGAGACTTTACAAGCAAGTCAAACATCAGGACGACTGGACCTTTGAAGCGATTCAAAGTAATTATTAAGCTAAAGACTTAGCTTCTCAGATTCCCTTCACTCCACTAAGTTAGTGATCTGACACATTCAGCTTGTGTGTAAACAAGCGTTTTGTTGCGAATGGTGTGGCAAATCTTCGGATTCCCCATTTTTACCGTAATGTACTTATCTCTGTAGACTGTTGTTGAAGGCGGATTCATGGAAAGGAAGGGTCAGTGTTAGGTCGACCCTGGTTCGCTTGCCCCGGTTTAGGGCAACTTGGGATTATACAACCCCATGGAACCTCGTTCTATGTCAACTAAACGGTGTTCGCATTACTAACCTTATTCATTCTTTAAAGCACGCAAATTTGTTTAAGGATTCATTTCATGTTCAGTGAGGTTTCCACTGGCTTGTTCCAGTTATGACTCGACGAGATCCACTGCTTTAACAGAATACTTCAAGCTTCGTCATGGATGGCTTCACGGGATAGCTAGTAGAGCTCAGAGTGCATGCGGTTTGGCGCCAAGCTGAAACTCCCACCCCATTTGATACTTCTTCAAGTTTTGTTTGCTCACCCGTTTAGCATCGTAAACATGCTCTCGTTCAGTTCGACACTGAATATATGTTCAGCTTAAGAAATCAGCTAGCGATCTTCGCTGTCTAAAACAGCATCTGTTTCTCTCTGCATCTATCTGAAGATGTTCATTAGGAAACAAAGTTGGCGCGTGGCTCAGCTTATTAGGAACTATTTATATGCTCAGCCTTTGGTTCCCATCGCCTGCTGATCGTCAGAATCTCAAAAAAATAAGGATTCCATCGGTAATCAGGACATTATGCCAAAGTCGAAAGATGGTTGGCCCCAGATATATACCGTTTTGATTACCCTGACTTGCAAATATGTGTCGATAAAATAACCAAAGATTTATGCTGCTTGAGCTTAAACAAAAAAATGTACAAAAACATTTCTCTGCGTGTTCTTATCTGCTGACTATTCACAGCGAAAGAAAAAATCAATTTATTGACCATATCAATGCTAAAATCCGGCAGCCAAAAAGAACAAGCAGTGGGATTTGATGTACTTCGAATCAACTCCTTGAACTTCCGTTCGCTCCAAGCGCACTAACCAGAAGAGTTGGCCCAAAACACTGGTCGATTTGCGGCGAGCCTTGCCTAAATTTTTGGACAGTTTGGGGTATTATCAATGGAATATTGCGACAGTACTAACGTCAGGTGGAAAACCAATGGAATTGTTGTCAACGATACTATGTTATTTTCAGTCTCTTTGGCTCTCAGTATTCTATTGCCCTACAAGTTTTTAAGCTATATTTGGATATGTTCCTTATTGCTATTCACATAAGACATTGATCGGAACATTTCCATAGGTGGTTCACAACCCTATTTAAGTTGCGTTGCTTCCCTAGACCACTTTCCAACTTTCTTGCGAAGGCTGAAAATTATTAGTGTNACACCACTTTCCAACTTTCTTGCGAAAGCTGAAAATTATTAGTGTATTTTGCATAAAATTGGCAAAGTAGCGACAGCAGCTCGAACTACAATTCAAAAAGAAGGGGGCGTTCATATCCTAATTTGATCATTGCGTGGCTGGCATCCCAGGTTTGCCGCAAACCTTCCATTAATCTGTCAGTCAAGTCCGGATTTTAGATTTGCCTAATCAAATCGCAGCAAGCAACCAAACCAACGTCCCAAGAAACCAACACGGCGAACTACTGAATACCGTTATTCCCTAGCTGGATTGCTAGGACGATTCATATAATGAGAACACTGGGCTTCATGAATTCGATGGGTCATTACAGATGTTTGTAGCTGTTCGGTCACTCAAGTCATGTTTGCCGGAGTATACTTGGAGCAAATCAAGTTCAAAAAACATATGGTAATCGATACCACACTAAGTGGCTCGCCAGCTTTTGTTACCTTAAGGTCTTAAAGGTCCGAGCGGGTGCACATCTAAAAACGGGAGGGTATACATGGTTAGAATCTTGACAAAATAAGCCAACGGATAGCTGAGTTTAAGCGAAATCGTTGGGTGCAGTGACGTCAAATCGGAAGGCAATATTATTTCGTGAAATAAGAAAGTCATTCAGACAACAATTTTTCCACTATCATTCAAGAGGAATTTTTACTGTTTTTTCTACCGCATGGACGGTCTTGCTTGGTGATTGGTCCCAACTGCGCTTTGTGACTTTTTCCGGAAAACAAATCATAGCAACATATGACTAATTATTAGCAATTACCCGTCTGCTTTCCACTTTAATGAGATGAATGATGTTTTTCTCAGGTTCAAGCACACTTTTCTTGAGGGGAGGGAGAAGTTTCCTTTGGAAAAAAGTCCAAAGGCAAATCTGTTACAATTTTCAGGAAGAGTGAATTACTGCGCCATTTCCCTAGTTTTTCAATCATAGATTTTGATGAAGGTAATGCCAATTTTATATCAATTCCTGAAATATGAAAGTCTAAATCATCCCGATCATTTAGGAAATTTAGAAAATATGCGAAGAAAGACAATCATTAGCTGGATTTTTCTCCGAAATGCTGCGGTCTGAGAAGAGAACCAACATTAGATCAGTGATGCAAACTGCGCTGCTGAAAATTATGTTTCATTGTATCCTTTCCTTTACTTTTGCAGAATATTCTAGTGGAAAAAAGAAATCATGTGTGACGGCTTTATTAGGTGATGTAAAGATCCCCTGAGAGACGTTAACATCATACTGAATTCTTGTTTTTCCCCACACATAGTCGGATGTATATCCCTTGTTGAGGTTGAGCAGATTGAGCAGTTAGGCAGTACAATTTGCCAACACGCGCGGATGTCAGTGTGTTTATACATTACAACTGGTTCTCAAATACGCATCTGTCCAAAAGAACTCTGAGTGCAAGCGATGTTTAGAAATACCGCGAGATAAATCGCATCCAATTTCTTTCTTGTGTCAATCTGCAAGTGTTTTGTTTGGTTCTCATAGATACATAATGGCAAATGATTCTATCTTCTTTGTGCAGCATGATCTAACAAAATTATTTGTTTGAAAAATTCTTCAGCTGTAGCACCCTATCGGTGCCTAACTGTCATACCGCCAGAAGGAAGGACGATAGTTGCCCAAGCTTAGACAGAGGAAGCCGAGAGGCAGAGGTCGGGTTCTAACCGCGGACTTTCCAAACAGTACATTTACCACCTTGCCCCCAGATCAATTAGCATCAAAGTCGGTACTCAACCCAATGTGGCTGTAAAGCTCTCAAGGAACTAGCCTGCCTGTGGTAGGTTTTATTCTTTTCAGTAGTCAACAAGAAAACGAGCGTTTTTTCGTGGCGCCCTCAGGATAAGTACAGTTGCATCTGTGGAACACTGGTTAACAACATGTCGGAATATTTCTAGATGGATGCATTCAATAACAGCTTTTGGTTTAATTTTTGAACTCGACGATTGACTTGCAGACGTTTCTTCACCATTCGAAGATAAATCAACATTGCTTTGTTGGTGGTCTTATGCGGGCTGATGATGTCTCCTCGAATGTTGACGAAGCTTCAGTTAGCAATATCGGCGAGAAAAACATTGGTTTTTGAAGTGAAACGAATGTAGTGAACGAAATAGATAAAATAAAAACGTCCCCACCCGGGTAATAGGCTGGTGGACAAAATATGGCAATTAAGTTCTTATGCGGGCTGATGATGTCTCCTCGAACGTTGACGAAACTTCAGTTGGCAATTTCGGGGAGAAAAACACTGGTTTTTGAAGTGACACGAATGTAGTGAACGAAATAGATAAAATTAAAACGTTTCCACATGGGTAATAGGGGGGGGGACAAATATGGCAGTTAAGTAGCAAGCCAATGTACAAGCAGTGTAAAACTTTGGTTCAGTCAAAAAGCAAGCAAAGCAAGAGAGTTTTAATGAGAAAGGGATTTATGGTCAATAACTGTATAGCAGGAAGACCAGGACCACTGAAGTGCCCGAACATCGCTTTTCTGAATAAACGTTGGTGGGATGAATAATCGGATGGTTGTTGCTTCGACTGTGGCCAAATTAGAATTTCTTTCTTTCTCTAAGCAGAGTAGAATTAGATAGTTCTGGATGCGATAGAAAATGGAACCAAAGCATGATTCAACGATAGTTACCACCGTACGGTTTGAAAAATTTGCAACTCAATCCATAAGATGTGCACCTGAACGTGATTGGACAGGCGTCTGGTAGTCTGGCCGGTGTAAACCATTCTACAGTAGAAATAACATTATATAGATCGGACGTATTATACCAAGCAGATACCGTCGGAGTCACATGCCGTACTAAGTTTGTTAGCTCCATTCTTTTTCATCCCATAAATACCCAACAGTTTTACGTCGATTAATTCTGCGTTCCTACTGCTGTGAATTAATTTAACGAGTGGACTTTTTGCATAACCAAACCAAACTAGTCTGGTTTGAAAAACAAAGCTTACACTATATTTGAAAGAATCCTTTTAATAAGGAGACTGACCGACTAATAAGATGAGGAATTGCGGTTTTGTTGACCACAGTTGAATCTCCTATGAGAGCTCCGGTGTTGGGTATCGATTCCCAATATAATCAATGATTAAAAAATTAACGGACCTGTCTTCAAACAAGTACAGTTGTTGTCACGCACCCTCACCAAAATGTGTTTGGATAGGGAGTAACAAACTGTTCATCGTTCGATTATGGAAGCCGTTTTGGGGGAAAGTAGCATTGGAAATAATTTCGGGCCATGATATATATTTTTTGCGAGCTGTTCATTTTGTGTCGCACTGCTGCTTCAAGAAGTAGTGACATTATTCGTGAAATCCACCGGGCGGACAATGCACTATTGTTTCTCGTTTTGAAAATCGAACCCGATCATACACACGCCTAGAGGATTAGTTAGGCCGGGAGCTCATAAAACTCCGTAAACGTTATTTATATTACCATCTGATGATCGCCACATAATTTTAACCTTCTCGGGATCCTATGTGTAGATCACTTTCCCGCATCATTTGAACTTCAGCTTGCATTTAAACAATGTTCGTGACAAAGTACGCGGTGGGGTTTATACAGTCGGCTTTTCTCAAAAAAAGTTGTGACATTCACAATGCGCTATTCATGTGCGTTTCATACTTTATTTTCTCTCAGTATTAGATATTATTAGATAAAGTAAGACGAGTAACCCCTACACTTGCATTTTAAAAAGTTGATTTTAACGCGAAGCGTGCATACTCACTCATGCTTAGATTACTTTATCCAATACACATACTTTGGAGTCTTGGAAAGCTTATCCATTTTGAAAGTGTCATTGTTAGGTAAGCCGTGGTTAAGTTGTCCCAGTGAGGGCAACTTGGCACAACACAATCCTTTCAAATCTTTTTCTATGTCAACTAAACAACATTCGTATTATAGAAAAGTCCACGTGCTTTGAAGAGTGAATTCCTACCAGCAGTCTTAACAAAGCCTTCAAAGTCATATTTTATACCCATCACTTGTTCAAACACATCATATTATTATATATTATTATATATAATAAATAATATGCTTCTAAGTAAGTCTATCGAAACTGTCTAACAGTCGCCGAATTTTCTAACATTACGTCAATAATGTCTATGATATATATTATATATTACATGTATGATACATTAAATAGTATATTTATATGTTATTGAATTAATGCGAGAGAACCAGGCAAATGTAAGACGGTTTTGATAGACTTACTCAGAAGTAATTTTTACCAATGTCCCGTAGGCAAAGCTGAAATTTCTGACCGCCTACAATAACACGTTTGGACCAAATTATTGCAGAATGGGGAAAGCACAGTTCTTTTTGAACAATGGTCAGCATTGTAAGGTTCATTGATAATTTCACCAAGCAAAACCCGCAGGCATGTAACACCAATGTGATTTCACTAGTTTATAAGGTTGGTTTGCGTACATTCTTATGACTCAATCGTAGTCATGAGGCAACATTTTATATCTGTATGTTTGAGTTAAATTTTGAACAACCCAACATTGCAGCAAAATTAGATAATCTTTTAGTTTGTCGCATAAAGTTCGGGGTGGAATACCATTCATAGTAAACTTGAATAAAGAGGGCTGATATGGCGTTTGTCGCCTTTACACCTAACTAGAATAGGGTGGAAATATTTGGTGTCAAGATTGGAAACCGGTGGTTAAAGCTTGATATTGGTCACTGAAAGCGGTTAATGTGCTGTTCTTGAATCAAAAACTTGTATTGTAAGCTATTCCATTCTAATTTTCTGTTATGGACACAGGTGTGTTATCTTTAAAAAACCGCCCATATCAGGGGAGCTGATTGGCTGACGATGTTCGCCTTTATCTGACCTAATTGCATTGGTTTTGCAAAATAACTACGTTAGCACTGGATCGAGGTTACACCCTGGATTACCGCAAAAAGCTGACAAGCTATACTTTTGCATCTGTGTTTCAGTTTTCTCTTATAATCAGTACTTTTTCACACCTGATTTGTCAAGAATACTACTACTACGACAGGTGTAAAGCAGATTTTATTCGCTATACTGTCTTTAAATTGACATCTGGCTTCATGCAGCACAGATGCACTAGTCACATTAGTCGCACAACGTCACTCATTGAAGGATACGCATGCAGATATGCACATAAATAATTCACTGGTTTTATGGTAGCAAAATTGCTGAGAAATTGAAGAAAAATCCTGCCAGGCTGTGGCAGTGTTTTATCAATTACCCAAGGGTGTACATCACACTTTGAAGGCATGAAATTGTTCCTGGTATCAACAATTAAAATTTGGTCACCATGAAGTTTTCCGGAAAGTTACGGTGTCTGTTCAAACCAGGGTGATGGAAAATTCGAACCCGATGGAACTGTTTGGTGTGGCAACGAATGCACTCAGATCAATAGCAGCAAATGTAATTTAGTGCCTCTAAAGTACCCACTGCGCAAGGAATTATTTATTGCTGTCGCTGTCACTGTTTTCTACATTTCTGTCAGTTAGAAGTTAGAAGCTTAGCTAAGATTTTTTTATTCAAGTTGCAACAATGGAATGGCCGTGTCGGCTTCCAGACACGGTAACATTTGTTACGATTTGATGGTTTCTTTGAATAAAATCGAAGATTTGGTTTTTATATGGCACGTAGTTAACGTTTTTTCCTTTCTCTCGCGACATGGACTTTTCATATAACTATGCAAAAAATTGATAGTTTGGACAATGTGATACGCAGTATATTTTGTACCAGGAATCACGAATTTGTGTGGGTTTTTCAACAATGTACAAAGTGTTATCATCTTACAAAAATTGTCTTTTGCACACAAAGTTGCAAATTGCGCTTATGATCACCAGTGTGAGATACGCAATGAATTTTGCGACCATTTGCCAGATGCTGATGACGAGTTCAAATTGGTCCGCTTCCAGATTGGAACTCGACCTTGATGAGACAAACTATATTGGACGGAAAGTACAATTGATGTATGCACATAATACACCACTCATAAGGTTGCTAAAACAGCCCGCGATCGGGCTGAAAACATTATAAACAAGAGATTCAGCTGGGTTCCAGGTGAGTATCTCGCAAAACCAAATTTGTTTTTAAATGAGTGTACTTCACTACAATTTGTGTACTTTTTTGACACGCTGCAAAACCGTTGCTCAAAATTAGCAGAAAGTTTTCCGGCTGACCGTCATTTAAGGTGAAATAAAGTATGCTCCAATATTTAGTTTCACGCCTTCTGTTAACGGATGATTAAGATTTCATTTCCAAGCATCATGTGGTTCCTAAGCCGGTGGAAAATGTTTGTAAACGTCTTCGATAACGGCATTTTAATTAACCGCAGTACGTCTGTTATTTGTCCGATCATATATATGGCCAAATATATGCCAAGTTGTGTTCTGTTTTCGATCATTGGGTTGGCTGACCGTAGTGTTCGAAAAACTGCCAAACCTGTTCCACGTAAGTAGGCTGTATTTTGGAGGATCACTGGGAGACACCAAGAAATTTCCACATCTTGCGCGTGAGTTCTTTTTTAATTCCCAGCATAATGAAAACGACCGGCGCATTTGGTGAGATTCATGGATCTGCCGGTTACTCTTCTCGTAAATAGGCAGTGCACACTAAGTACGCCTTCTTATACAGTTTCCCGAAGACCCCAAGTTGTGGCAAAAGACACATAAAACTTCGGCTTCAATTGTACCTTCAAAAAATGAGTGTGGACTATTAATTGAGGCACAATATCACTCGAAACTGTCCAGTTCACCAACTGGTCTAGGCCCGTGATGTGATTCTGAAACAAACAGATTAAATCCAGGTAATTTCAAGAACGTCAACTTAGGCTGGCGACGGGGTTGGATTAGATATCTATCTACGGGCACCATACACGGACGACCTAACATGCTGAAGTGATCTCTGATCTAAACTCAACCTTTACGAGCTAGCCTCAATGAAGCACCCGTTTGAATTTTATGGATATAATGATTGGTGAACTGAATCACAAGATGCACTCGTAGTTTGATGGTCATAAAGAGACCCTGTTAGACAGTAATATGGCTCATTAATACCCCAATCAACACCCACGGCAATTACAAAGCGGTCGATTTATTTTGGTCAACCCTATGTTGGCAGATACGGTCAATTTTCGCGTATTCAAAACTCCGCAAAATACATCCAACTGAAAACCCGCGTCTCTCACATATACTAAGTTGTAAAGGAAAGGTGGTTGATACGTATTTCAAACTGTTATTGTTCAACAAAATGTGCTTCACTCAATATTTCGAAAGTTTGAGAGAAAACAGGCGATTGGTTCCCTTACCAAAACCTCCCGAGTTTAATTTGTAAGGTCAAAATTTTGATCCGTCTGCATACTACTTACCACGGTCACGTGATTTGCCCAAATGAGTCATTTCCCGTCGTCTTTCGAAAATTCTACGGGCTTCAGTACTCAACCATCGGAGCTGCTTAGTCGCAGCTGAAGTAGTCGTAAAAAGTTTCATGAACGATTCATTCAAACTCTGGATTGGTTTGGTCGTTCCACCTAGTCGTTCGGTGGCCTTTCGGAACATCGGAAACCTCAATTCCACATCTACCTAGCTGTTTACAACTGTCCTTTTTTAATCAGCTTAACAACCCCAGCCGGTAATTCCGTTGCTTTCTGTCAGTTCAACCGTTAGATATAATAATAATAATAATGTTTTTTGTTTAGGAGCCCTAAATGACATTATGGAAATATATCTCCAATTCTAAGGACTTAACTCTATGCAGGGACCCTTGATCCTACTTTCGACGTGACCTTTTGTAAAAAAAGATCTTTGTGAAGAAATAATGGCTCTTGATTGTGTTTCGGTTAGGGATACATCCGTGTATGGGAATAATGGCATAAACAGTTGTGGTAGTCGTAATAAAGAGGCGATATAGCGGAATTCGTCGATATGGATGACGAAGCAGCTACTGTTTACCGAAAATTGCTACTTGTTCCGACACAGCCCATGACGTCTTGGTCATAAATAGGCACAAACGAGTTGCAACGCGCCTTATTCGAAGCGGGCAGTCCAGATGGTTTATGGTGAAGTTATTCTACCACTTTACTAAGCTACATTAAAATGTGAAAAATAGCTCCAAATTTGGATCAGTGGTCATAGTATCTTCCACCGACATGTGTGACTGGTCTTGTAAACGCTGTCTCATCCATTAAAGGATTCTATACAGCTCAGAAATGAAATTTCATTGGCATACAAAGACTAACCCAGGCTAAGGTTACTCAAGGCTGCTTGGTCATTTAAAATCAAACATCAATTGACCACTTTTTGAATAAAATTTTGTTTAAAAATAAGGCTGATTATTCAGTTAGTCGTGACCGTGCACTGGTTTGTGATGTGAGTTACACTGCTTCCGAATTCAGGCCTCCGCAGATAGAACTCAAAACGGACCACTCACAAAAAGGTTTCAGAAATCGGTTTACGCAAGGACTTGTAAGCGAGACTTATCCTAAGCCAACAAGGGAGGCAATAGAATTAATCTCTTCCTTCACGATTGCCTTGTTGCTCATCGGTAAACTGAGAAATGTTGTGCCGCATTCCCACACGATTGTTGCAAACCCTCCAACAACGCACAGCTGTTCTCATCTTTTGGTGTGACCATGTAAGAGTAGCTTCCAAATTTCTGTCAGCTTTATTCCGAGGTTGAACTCCAAAATGGACGTACGTGGATGTTTTCTATAGAGGAGAATGTCGGTAGCTCAGGTAGCGTAGATGGTCGTTGGCTTGTTCGCTGAGCTGGGCAATTTGGTTGCAAACGTTTCATCACCAATCGAGGTGACACCATCAGTGCGTAGTTGTGCGTAGCGGTTGG
>NW_008752016.1:77614-94666 GCF_000715545.1 Opisthorchis viverrini | reverse complement strand
GCACTGATGATGTCACCTCGATTGGTGATGAAACGTTTGCAACCAAATTGCCCAGCTCAGCGAACAAGCCAACGACCATCTACGCTACCTGAGCTGCCGACATTCTCTTCTATAGAAAACCCAGGAGGATCTTCTGTTGGCTTTGCGAAAATGTGGAAGAGATGGTCGGAATTCCCGTTCAGCGAACACTGCCCGATTTCATTGATTGGGCCGCTACCCAATTGATTCTGTAGAGTCTGGGCACAATACATCAACGTGTTTCCTCGGACTTTTTTCATCGTCTTAAAAAGGTTCTCTTGAACCGGCACTTTTTGCTGCAGTTCATCAAACAATCGGCGCACAAATGTGGAAAAAATCAACAAATGCGTACTCAGAGGACATATGACCTTGAAACAATGTTAGAGTAGATAAAACCAAACTCTGAACAAACAAGGAAGAGGCCTGTGCTGTAAGTTTGAGAGCATAGTCAATTCCACAGGACTCGTCAGTGAAACACTTTGGGAGACATGAAACTACTGTGGTAAGCAGAACAGGCGCTGTAAGTTTGAGAGCATAGTCAATTCCACAGGACTCGTCAGTGAAACACTTTGGGAGACATGAAGCCACTGTGGTAAGCAGAACAGGCGGGTACACACCAACGATGGTTGAGTACCTGGGTAGTCGATGAGTCATCAGTAGCGTTTTGAGTGAGTAAAGTAAATAGGCCGTACAATGCTGGCGCCTATTTCAGCTCCATTTCGCTGATGTCTCAGGTTATCCAGACGAGAATTCTCGACTGCTGTGTCAAATAAACAGCGAAACGAGTGCAATTGTTGAATAGCTATTCAGGGTGCTGGTCAAGCCCATCGCATCGCTTGAGAGTTCATACATCTGTTACTGCAGATATGGCTACCAGCAATCGCTTGTTAACTAGAGGTGATACACCCATCCTACCCGTCTGGAGCACATAGGCTTATCGTGTCGTCGAAGAAGAATATGACTGACTTTCTTTTACCTCTTTCCAATGTTGCGAAACAAATTGTCTGAGTGACTAACTAATGGAATTTATCCAGCATGTGATGACAGAAGGAATTCAGTCACCTGGCCCGTGTAATGAAATTAGTTCGACAGCAAGGCTAGCCCCACATACACGGTGCGACTGACCGTGAGGCGATCCCTGGAGGCAATTACCAGCGGCAGTGGTTTCCAGTCATCGCCCTTGTCTGATTCACTGAACACAGTACTAGGGCCCGACGAGCAGGCACAGTCACACACGTTCTCGTATGCACGCTGAGGGTGCCCTAGACTGTCGACTAATTGTCCATCTGTTTGTTCTTTCATGTTCCTGGTCGCCTCTCCTCGGTGTAGTGGGTGGGCCGGATATATGACTCAACCCTTACCAAGTCTCGCTCAAACAGCAATCAGCGGATTCAGGTAAAAGTTCCTCGGGAAAATCAACAACGACAACAAAGTAAAACACTGTCAATAGCTGAACTCACCCATGTACATGCTTATTTGGCGTGTGAATGACACACACAGTCAATAAGTAAGACGGTTCATCTAGAAAGTTCGCTAGATTTTTTCTCCAAGCAACCATTGCTGGACTAAAACAATGCGGTAACAAGACAAAAGATGTGTGATGTCCGCGAGTTATTCCATAAATTTCCATAAATTTTATGGGAAACGTCGTAAAAGACACGTCACATTCCTTCGTCAAGGGAAAGGCTTGCTTCCACGCAGAACATTTTCTCAATGTAATAACCTGACCAGGGATGAAAACGTTTTGTGACACGATCAGTGTGGTTCGCGGAATTGTTAATCTAACATTCTAAATAAAATATTCGAATGTCGGTGCCCTCTGATGCTGGTCTATATTCACCAGTTATCGACCGCTTAGAAACCACCAGTGTCACATCGGGGGACGCTAGTTAGTCATTTTGATACAACTGTTTGGGTTACAATGGGTCCAAATAGCCTAATATGAAAATTATCACGAAGTCGAGTGACAAACTGAAGGTCCTAAAGCCAGTTCGAATATTGACGGACAGATGATTTTTCTTCATTTATTGAACAATTACGATAACTACAGCGGTCTTGTTAGTAGTGCGATATATTTTTTTGAAAAATGAAGGGACTTTTATTTGTTTATTGATTTATTGACTCCCCCTTCGATAGTGACATTATTAACCTTAAGCATAGTGGTCTACCACCGGTTTATCCATTGTAACTCAATGCCGGGTTAGTGGGCGGTTCCGGGTTACACTTACATGGTGTTTCACTGATCCAGATGGTCTATTGCGCTGAAACTTGGACGAATTGACGGAAGACGCTGGTACCGTGATGATAAACAGGCAACTGGTGCCTCTGCTCATTGTTCTCTTATCATATTTACGCAGGCTAACGGCTTGCGACAGGCCTTTGTATATCCACCCATGGGTTTACATCCAGGGCTTCCACCAAAGACAATGTGAACATCGCCGATTATCAGGCACAACGAAGGGAGTGTTGTCAACGCAACACGAATTAGGTATCTTTTTTTCTCGTATTTACCATACTGGCATACTGTGGAACCATCCCCTGCTGACAATCGGACATGTTTTAATAACTCTACTTGTCAGCTGACCCTCAGAGGACAAATGATCATGGTTAGTCTATAAAAGACTTTGTGATCCGCTGAAATAGTCGAAGATGGATGCGAAAATTTGCACGCTCTTGGAGGCATTACACTGTTTAGAAAAGCTCCATGAGCCAACATTTTTATTTTTCTCAGTTGATCTCTTTTGAAGGTGGCCTATTTACAGACGGACAAATGAAAATACACAACCATGAATGGCTTTCAGAGGTCACCACAACGGAGAGTCGAAAACGAACATATCGCCTGATAATGTCATCCCATGGACATCAGTGCCATTACCAGTCAAACCTGTGGTATAACTTTGTACATCATACAAGATTTTGAACTGCCTGGGTAGCAGATTTGACCCCAACTTACGAGTAACATGAATGGCAGTGATATCACACACAAGTTCGGGAGATAGCAAAAGTTCTCAGTGCAGACGTAGCTCGGGGTTGCATGTCGCCGACATTACCGGCGTTTCCTGTCTTGACTATGGTGATATCAGTGTCCAAAGACGTTAGAGGTCGTCTCATTTAGGATTGGTTCTTTATACGAGGGTCACAGTATTGTTGCATCAGCCGTACTATATTAGTTTAGCGTTATCAAAATGTAAGGTCATAACAGGTCGGGGTTCCACGGCGCCACCTACCCTCAGCGTGCACAAGTCAGCTACCCAGAGGTGCTATTTGAGTCGTAGGGATTTTCCAGGTATATTATTCACGGGTAAAAAAATGAATGACTGCAGCGGTAGCAAGGCATTACGTTTTTTTATGAGGAGGAACAGACGGAGTGGAAGAGGAGTGTACCGAAATATCAGGTGGTCTGTGTACAGAGGCCAGCCGTCCTTAATAACCGAACATCACATCATTTGGACGGATGCGTCACGTGCAGGACACGGACCAAACGAAGGCCCGCCCTGGTTGGTCAGAATGCCAGCCAATCCGGGTCGAGCATCCCGCTTCCCGCTCCCTCACGGTGCTTCTAGCACGACCTTGTGGAACACTCTGTGATTACCCTATAAATACAGATGTAATGCTTCTCCTTTTGTCTCCAAAAAGGGCTGTGTAGAGCTACCGTGCCTTTTGATATACCATAGTGGGCGGAGCAGGAAGCCAAGGTACCGATACAGAGTTGCACTAACGTTCGGCAAGTCACAACAGTCTGTTCACCGAATAGGCTTTCATAATATTGTGGCTCCAAAGTGTGAGACTTAAACAAAGGTCCAGTCGGCAGGAAACTTGGAGAATGTACCAACAACATGTTCCGCCCAAAACGGGACCTCACCACCAGGACCTTGCTGAAGTATATCCTACTGCAATACAGAAGGCGAGTCGATAACGATGCAAAATAGCCCACCGACGCAGGAGAAAAAGTTCACACATTTGACTCGATCATGAAGCGTTGAAACCTTCGGCTAGTCGGCGCAGTCATCAAAACCTTTCCTGAGGATTATATGAGGAGATTTGGGACAGTTCAAGTGAGATCTTACCCCGAAAAGACGGAAAAACTGTGCAGCTTTCTCATCCTTATTGAGAATCATCAGTTGTGCGCACCTAGGGAAACTCGAGAAATTTACAGCTGAGTTCCAAAATCCCACTTGAAAATTAGCGAATCTACTCGCACTACCATCAGTATTTAAGTGGCTCGGAGAAAGAATATTTTCACAAGATGGAAAAATTCCTTTTGAGAAACCAGTGCTCGAAGATCCAGTCAATAAGCGACCACGTGATGTGTTTACTGTGATTGAAGGATGAGCGGTTCTTTAGTCAATCTAAATGAGAACTGCTCTCACTACAGATTGGCTGCTCCTGGCTCAATGGTTAAGTACTCAACTACTGGTCAGAAGGTCGCTGGTCCGATACTTCCTACCGGAGTTTCGTGAGGTGCCCACTGCTGATGAAACAGTTCTACAGTGATTCTTGGTCTTTCAGCATAGACTCCCCCCACTAACAGGAAGAATTCTCGATCGTTAGCACTTACTTCAGCGCAGTTAGAGCCGTGGTTAAGAGGTAACCGGAAACTAGACATATCTGTATGAGGAGAAATGTGCTCGTTCACAAATCATTCGTGATATATCCCTTTATTTGCGAGTATTCTGCAATCCGCGCGAGGTCTAGTAACAACACTCCGAGCAGTCAAAGCCAGGTTGACGTCGACGATCAGAGCTGTTCAGTCAAACCATTCGTTATCGTCTGTTGCATGCCACCAATCGAACTAAAGCTGTCTGGAGCAATGGGCTTGCAGTCAGCGAAGCACTGGAAACGCGAATTGGACAAAGCGAAATTTTCCACCAGGAGCGTTCAGCACAATTTCAGACTCTCTGCTAACCACCTTGACACAAGATTTTCTGATCCTGTCAACCTCGACTTTAGCGGCTGACTATAGTGACCAATTATTTTGCTTTTTCGAGGTTGCTGAAACGTTGTTGTGGTTGAACGTGGAACAAAAGTAATCAATACTTTGGTGTAGGTCAATCAGCAGAGCATTATTGCCACTGTTTTTCTCGAACTGACTGGCACTCACCTATCTTCAGCGTGCTAGTAGGACAGAGCAGTTTGAAAGTGTCGTTACCAACCAAGCGACTGGAAGTTTACTTTAGGGGTAAGCAACATACTGCTATACTTCTCGATATGGTTATTTATTTTCTACCAATCCGCGTGCGCCTGAGATATTTCTCTGCTTGTTTGCTCAGAATCGGCTGGTCCTCATCATCATCATCGACAGCATGACATCAGTGTTCAACACCGATGCTTCACTGCCGTACAACCGTGATTTATTTGGAAGCCTTATTGTGAAGAGAAGAATAAAGGTGGACGGGGGAGGGACTTAGTGCTAGCTTACCACAATCATTCCGAGGTGCCTACACCTCCAAACGCTCACTCAGGCGATCTGGGTAAAAACCGACAACAAGAAGGCCGGTGACATCGGTTGGCAGCCATAACTTGTAGTGTCTCCAACCAGTCACAGTGAGAATCACGTGGTCCACAGCCTGGAAATCACGTAGCACCGATAGCACCCAAACGTTTCGTGATCTCCTTCATACCACTCTGCCAAGTCAAGGGTTGGCCACCTCTGTGTTTACGCCACTCTGAGTTGGGCATGGAAAACGGCTAACGATGTTCCGGCATGCGCAACACATGTCCCAACCAACGCAGCTTCTGGTGCTAGACACATTCTTTAATGGAGGTACTCGTTGCACAACCGGAAACGCGCTCTCTAACTGTCTCGTTACGGATTCGCCGACATCAACCCACACGAGCTATGGTTCTGAGAAAACGATTGTCGAACGCCTGAAGACGTCTCAGTTCCGCTGCTCGAATAGGCCAAGTCTCACAGTCATACAGCTAAACAGCCCGTGCTGTAGCTTGATACACACGTCCCTTCAGATTCAGGGATAAACCATTCTGACGCCATAGGTGTCTCAAGTTAGCAAACGCGACCCAAGCCTTGCAGATTCGTGCATTCACCTCATCTGTCACACTACAATCAAAACTAATACGGACTGAGGGCTAGTGAGCGAGGCTTCAAGACAATATAAAGGAATATACCGCAAGTCAATAACTACTAGAGGCAATAACTATGATGTAAGTGAGAATGATGATACGACGTAGTCTTAGAAACGTCCACAAAATGTTGCTCTGTAAATCCATGGGACCTGATTTCATCCCAAATGCGAACGACTGCGCCAAGCGCATTACTCCAAGAATTCCTCACGTGGAAGAAAACGACCGTGTTCTTTTTAGTGCACCGATGCGTCCTTTGATTCGTGGAAAAAAGAACTTTCCATACATCACTCAATCTCTGTGATACACGACACTAAATGGCTGTGCCTGTTACCCAGGCAGCCACGATAGGCACACATCACGTGACAACTTTTAGGCCCAGCCTGATTTACTGAAGCGAAATACTGCCAGACATAATGAGAAACCGTGAATAGAAACAAGCAAAAATACAGTTGTTGCAGATGTTTTCTCATAGAATACCACAATGGAATGCATAAAAGCCCAGATAGAAGAGACGAACAAGAAAGCTTTGACAGTTGGGTGCATTTTGATGCCCACACGACATAATAGTCCTATGTGACGGATGAACATCTCATCCCAAATGCCAACTGGACTAGGAGCTTCTAAACAGACAAGCCTGACAAGCTAGACACATCCTTTCACCCGGAGGAAAAATCTTGGACAAGGTACATTTTCATTTGCATTACCCCCACTGATTAGTATATATATATGCTGTATGTATGCTATATATATACATTTGTTGGTAGTGTGAGGAGATTTGGAATTTTTGTGGAGATTTCGTCCTGTAAGTGAAGCCAATCTATGCCGAAAACCCAAGAAGCACTGTATAGCGGTTCCATCCTTATTGGGAATCATCAGCAATGCGCATCTGACGAAACTCCGAAGAGTCTCGAACCCGCGACCTCCTGGCTAGTAGTTTGAACACTTAACCGTTCGGCCACGAGTGGCTGATCAGCAGTGTGATTAACTCGCACTTATATAGAATATGGCGTCGCTCGTCTTTCAATCAATCTTTCCACCGCATCACTGGCTCCTCGAGCAACGACTTCTCAGATGGAAGTTTCACTCATCGGGTGAAGTTTATTCTCACACCGAGCTAAGTGTGAGTTAATCACACAGCTGATCAGCCACCCGTGGTCAAACGGTTAAGTGTTCAAACTACTGGCCGGGAGGTCGCGAGTTTGAGACTCTCTGAAGTTTCGTAACATGCGCACTGCTAATGATTCCCGAAAAGGATGCAACAGATGTACAGTGACACTCCCAATAAGGATGAAACAGATGTACAGTGCTACTCAGTTTTTCCGCATAGACTGACTTAATTTACCGGATGTAATCCCCACTAAAATTATCGAATCTCACATTACCAACAAGAAGTTCTAGTTCGTATCATCTGCGTTTCACAAAACACGTCTTTAATCGCCTTTCCTCCTTGAATGTTTCGGGCTTCTCCCCTCAGATATTCGTCCTATCTGTTTCCTCGGCGGACCACACTGATTTATCCTTTATTGGTGGGTTTTGGTCACATACTTTCCTGAAAGTGTTACTCTAACATTTTTATTTGTTTTCACACTCCACGGATTGCCGATAATCAGTCATTAAATCATATTTTGCGCTGTCAGTTTTTCTCTTCCGGGACACAGATGGAACAAAGGGCATTGACAATTCTTTCCCAATCACTAACTAGCGTGTTGGTTCTGGCTATGACTAAGTCAAATTTGGGTTCAAGACGGAAACTCGGGGACTGCGCCTATTTGATGAGCCCCAAGAAGGGCGAAACCGATCGTGAGCTGTGGAGGAGCTTTCAGCAACCTTGTGAGTAGTTTCCTTTATGATTAAATCCTGTTTTCTGATCCTCTCTGTCTAACAGACTAGCTTTTGACTGGTCAATCAGGGTTTAAACTGAAGATATCCTGGAACAAATCGAACGGTTCCAAATAAACTGTAACAATACAAATTAAATTACGATGTGGATGGCCTGATGAGATAAGTTATTTTACACCTTTCGCTAGCATAATTCAAGTAGTCTCCCCAACTTCGATAATTCAATACACTCGAAGTCGGTTTATCATCAGATATTGCAAGTGTATTATACGTAGGCGACGGGTAAGGTAACAACGATTCTCCCTACACCGAACGATATATTCGGGTGCAGTTCGGTCGTGGTGCACACGATTCGGGTTGCTGTGTATGTATCAATATTGTTTTCAGAAGGCCAGCAATTTCGCCTCTCGACTACGTAACAGTATACATGAACATGTTTAGTTAGGAGGTCGCCTCAGAGATATATTTCGCAATCGATCATGAATCATTCTACCTTTAATGAAAGTGGGTACTTTTAGCATAAACCGGCTATAGAAAATACTCGTCTAGGACCTAAAGTGCGTTTGATTGCGTTACTTGAGTACAAGCCACTCAGTTATTGAACTCTATGTGCATGCCATTGAAACTAAAATGTAGTGTTATCATCATCATTGTCAGATGTCATAACCGCGTACTCGTCGTACAGTGGTTGTAGCTGCCGCAGTTTCGTTCACCGATGGTTTGGGGGTGGGGTAGGTAGCTGCGCATCGCAGGCGGGAGATGACAAATTGGTGCATAATTCCAGCACTGTCAGCGGGCTATCAAGTGGGAGGATTTGGAAGGCAATAGCTTGGATGCACGAGCACCATTGAAGGCATGACTGGGCCATGTCTGACGATACCTCTAACCACTGAAGTGGACCGTCTCGGGGTCCCCATCCAAGAAGACGGCAATGACCAACGCAGCTGAGTTTGCCTTTATACTTCGCTGCCAAGTCATTGTTTGACCACTTCTGGCTCGTTTTCACCCTTCACGTGGTTGTGCGAAAAGAACCCTTCGAGGGAGTTGGTAGACTGGCATACGCAGCACGTGAGCAAGCCAGCACAACCTATACAGTGTGATCATTTCGAGGGTGAAAGTAGCTAATTTCGTACTCCAGGGAGTTTGGAAAGGATTGATCTGTGAGCAGTGTACACTGGCATAGGTCACAATGTGTCAAAAACTCCTGACTTATGCAGCGTGACATTGGTTTGTCGCTTTTTCTTACCTGTGTAGCACAAAGTAAATTCAGTCGAGGATGAACAAGAAGCTCCCTGTTTGAGAGTACCCAACCCACTTGGGGGATCAATTTTGACGGTTTTATTCTAAAAACTAAGCATGTGGCTGAAAGTGACGTTCCCGACGTACTGCCGACTGAAACCTCAAACAAACCTTATTTTGGTTAGTACTGGTTAGTTAGTACCGATTAAAACTGATAAAAATAGTATGAGTTTTAAACATCACGTGGGGCTTATGAGGGATCATTGGACCAGTCTAGGCTCAGGGTCTGCATATATTGTTTCTGTACCATAAATTGTTGGTAGTAATATTACGCGCAGCACCTGCTTTTTGCGGTAGAAAAAGCTCCCTTGTTATGACCAGTGGCGAAATACACATTCACTTGCAAGCAAATTCGGTTTTGCGAGAGACTCGCCTGCAACCCAGCTGAATCTCTCGTTTGTGATGTTTCCAGGTATTAGGAATAAACCTGACCTGTACTTCAAAAGTTGACCTAAAAGCAGTCAAAAAACTACAAATGTGTCCACTGTCCAGAAGGTGGGACGAACCACATCTGTTTACGTTGTATCGTTGTCTTATGGACCATGCGGAAATCATATACCAAGACATGTGCAAGGATAGGGTTCCCATTGTTCGAGTGATGTAACTCTCTCCTCAGGAACTGACAAAGTCACGAATTTACAGTGAACTAGTCTGAAAGTGAAGTTTGTCCTTCAGCTTTTATTTCTGCTGAAGGCCACTTGTAGTCTTTACCGTTGAATCTCGCAAATTCGATCGCTTTTGAGTGTGGAGCGAAGTTAAAAATTCCTCCTGTACGTAAAACCTTGAAAATTTTTCGCTTGTGAATTTTCCTCGGTAGCTTTTTAACTGCGACACAGTTTTTAAGAGGTTAACTTCATCGGGGATGTCTTTTGGGCGATTGCCCACTATCCTGTCATACAAACGAAAAACTAAACTGAGGTCTATATGGTCGTAGAGCTCTGTATGTCTATCTGTCATATCACTGCGATGCACGCAGTATTATATCGATCTTCCTTGAACTATTTTTAGTAACTTGTTAAAAATGTGCGGCTGATACTTTTGGTCAATTTCGGAAGTAAATTGTACGCACATTTTGGGTTCGCTGATACCATCTGGAATGGAGAGATAACCAAAACAGGAATATCTCAGTTTATTTAGAAATCACCACAGCATTTAGCTAACGGGAAATAGTTCCGAAAGTATGTTTTACAGGTGGTGTGAAACTTTATTGAATTTTTGCCTATGTAAACAACAAAGGGTATAATGATGTGCCCGTATAAATGATCCAGAACAACTCGAGCTTTCGGACCAATAAAAACCTTCATGGCCTCGTCATTCATTCGTTCCAGACTGTGTCCGGTGTAGGACGAGTTTTGCAACACTAATTGCTTTCCAAAATACATAAAAGTCCATCTCCATTAGAAGTCGTAAAACCGTCTCTAAAAGTGTCGGTATGCAAGCGAAGGTTGGGTTTTATTTCCTTTAGGACAAGGCTTGGCTGTCTGTTGCAGTAGCTGACTATCGACCTGCCCAGTGGCATCCACTTTCTGTTGCTTAGTCGGATGTTTCCCATCCCATTTGGCATACAAATTATTCACTTTATAGTGAGGAAATTTCTCCGCGTCTAGTAATCTATGTATGGCATAGTACTGGTGAACCATTTTCTGATTTATTCAGTAGTTTTATTCAGTAGATGTCTCGTTTATCATCCTTTTCGATGATAGAGCAACAGATGATGCACTTGAAATGGTCACAGAACAGCTAAACGTGATTCTAACTGTTGGTAGCCCAGACTCTGAGAACACAGTTTCTGCTCAATTAGTCTTTTATTCCCGTCTGGGCTTTAGGTAAATAACAAAGAAGAGATGCAAGTTACGCGGATTGATTCCTCTGGATAATTGTAGGATAGCAATTGCGTGACACCTGCGTTTAACCCAGTCGGGTGGATCTTGTTGTTTCAGGCGCTACGCAAACGGTAACGTGCGTGGTTTCAGACTTCATTTTTTCTCGACCAATGCGACTCGAGTGGGAACAAGTATCGCACAGAAGAATGTTTCACAGCTGGAACGTTGTGGTCGAATCCCCACAAAGCATTATTCCTAAACCATGTCTACCTGAGGTCAGTCATTTGATTTTTGTTTACTTAATTGCAAGATAATGTGTTTCCTTTACAGGATTACAGCTTTATCCAAACCAACCAGCTGTCGAAAACAAAAGGATGGGAATGTCTTCCGTTTTCTGAAAGTGTAGAAAAATGCCAGTTATGAAGGTTTTCGCAGTGGCAAGGAGGACAACACTCATATGAATATCACATGGGATCTAAGTTCTTTTATACTGTTATTTTATTGCTCTTTATTGCTCCTTCATACTGAATATACTGACTATATCCGACTTGACTTGGCAGAGGAGTATGAAGGAGATCACGAAACGTTTGGTGCTACTCACCTTCCAGGATGGGAACCGCGTGATCCTCACTGTGCCTGGTTGGAGACACTACAAGATATGACTGCCAACCGATGTCAGTGGCGTTCTTGTTGTCAGTTTCTATCCAGATAGCCTGAGTGTCTGAAGGTATAGGCACCTCGGAATGATTGTGGTAAGCTAGCACCAAGGCCCTTCCCCTTCCATCTTTATTTTTTTCTTTACAATAAGGCCTTCAGATAAATCATGACTCTACGGCAGTGAAGCATCGGTGTTGAACACTGATGTCATGCTGTCGATGATAGTGATGATCAGGTTGGTGGCTGGTTGGCTATTTGAAGGCTTCATAGAAAGACAAATCCACGAATTCCTTCATTGATGCTATCATATCTGACCACTGTTCCCGCTCCGGTGTCTGGTCCCGGAAAAAGATTCACCGATAAGGAACACAACAGGTTTATTGCGAACAACCGACCGCGTGCGAGTACGACATATATGAAGGACCTCAGGCTGTTTGAATTTTACTTTCATCGATCCAGGCTGTTTCCGAATCGACTGAATGCGTGATTGGCCTGGATGTTTGTCGGCTTGATGGAGCTTTAGGGTTTCAGGTTCAGAGCGTTCTGGGTTGCTTTCGGGAATCTGACCTTCCTGATAGGTACACATGTACAACAATTTAACCTGAGGACAAGGAAATCAAAGGTCTGTTAAGCTAGAAATGTACTCTAATGTTAAATTCATCATTCACTGACACTTATTTTCCGGCTGTTCATGTGTCGCAAGCGGAAAACTGTGGTTTGGTCATGGTGATTCCAACTCGATTCAAGCTCGGCCTCGTTTATGCGTTTCTTACGAAGCCATGCAACAGCACAACATACTAAGTACGTATGAATATTGTGAAAAGTATCACAAATAACTCCCATCTTCGTCTATGCACAGAACGGCATATAAGCCGATTAGTATTTCTTGAAGGAACTAGAAACATAGCTTATATCTTTGGTTGTATAGCGCCTCACAACGAATCTTCAAACATGTACGTCCAAGACAAATGGAAACGGTTGTGCTTCGCGAAAACCTTTCAATCGCGCGCCTCTTTTCTCACGATCAGAGAACGCGCTAGAGTGAGGATCGTGTGTACTGTGCATACCGGGCGAAGTTTTATTAAGGCTATTTCACGCTTTGAATTCTGAGCTTCATTCTACATAGAGTTATCAGCTATGGAGCACAGTCCTTCAGGCATTGGGGTTGAAGGATCATTCGAGAAAACGGAACGGGACGATTCATAAGGAGAGACGTTTGTCGGTGTTACGGAGCCCTCATAAAGATACCATGAGTTCATGGCTACCTGTTTGATCATTAGAAACCTGGTTCAGCTCACAGCTTTACAGGTTCAACCTGCGCAAAAAAGGGTGTTGACTGTGATCGCAAGTAAGAAGTAACTTCGAGAGTGGTTCATCCCAATCCAAGGCAAACAGATCCTTGGTGAAGAAAATTCGTTCTCAGTTCAGTAAAAAGAATAACACCTAACTGATGGAAAGTACTAGTGACCTGAAGAGACACAGGGACGCGACTAACTAAACCTAGAAAGGCATACGAAGTGGTACCGTCAAAATGGGTCGTTCTCTAGGCTGACCCTTCAGGACTCATTCAAGGAAAATAGTCATTATCAGGAAGCACTAAACCGCTTTCACGTGTGAACTTTGGCCGAAAGCCAGTATGGTATCCAATCTAGAAGAGCAAAAAATGTTGGAAGTTAGCCGAAAGAAAATATACATTCTGGTCAATCGATCGTCACAACCAGGACAGTCACTGGGTCGTCGTTCGATGAGTCGGGCACACCAATCACATCGCTCAAGTGTGAACACGTTCGCCTGTTCAGACGTGATAATTCAGATGCGTCCAACGAGCATGTCAGATGTCCGGGGTTCAAATCCCCGCAAAGCCATTGAGCTCTAATAAGAGCGAAACCCGAGTCCAGTGCTTCCCTTCGGTGTGGACTCACCGGAATAATTACATCAGAACAGGAACACGACCGTTCGAACGAGAGTGGTGTGGCTATGAACAAATATACCTATCCCGCAAAACCCCAAAACATGCTGTTACACTGAGCAATTCATGAGGGATTTCGGATGGCTCACCACATCATTTGTGGCTTCAACGAGATAATTTAAAGGTTACGGAGGAATAGACTTAATCAGACAACGCGGACCGATGGGCTATCAATGCCTCACTCAAGAACTAAAGTAGATACCAGTCGACAAGGCCGTATAGTAACAACAAAAGGATGCATCGCTCAGCTGAGCGTTCTCAATATACAATACATGTGTGACGGCTGAGGGAGATCCGATGGTAGCTCACTCCCAGCGATGTGAAGTTAACTCCCCTGCGGATGTTTGTTGATCGTGATTCTTCCTCAAGAAATAAAACTGCGGAAGAACAGAAGGTAGGTAAATGCGTTTCCACCAGATGGTCAGTCAAGACAACTACCCCATGATATTTATTGAGATTTGGTAGTCTAACTTCAACGCGAATGGTTTAGGCTATGGGCACATTGACGAACTACCTTGAAACGTCGATGGACACTTTTCGAGTTGACCAGACTTTAGCGGGTAACTAGACTGTACTTGACGACAATATTCTTCGGAATAGTATCAGAGTGGTGACGCCGGTAAATAGTACAAAAAGGAAGCTACTGCGTATCAATATCGTCACCCTATCTATCGTAGAGACCTAGTCAACATCACCTGTGGGTCGTTTAGCAGGCTTTTCACGTAAACAGTGCGATTCACACACGAATGTGCCTTTCCCACGGGGAACCATCTCCGTAAGCTGGAAGTTTCATACTGGCGAGTACTGATTTAGCACAAGCTAATGGTATGCTCATACCAAAAAATCGCGGCTGCTGTAGAAAAACTACTTACTTTGTCATGCTCAAATCATTTTGTGTACGTATGACGCGTGACATCAAGGATGCTTCATTTTGACTGCCGAAAACAAAGAGTTTTTGTTGTGTGGTTGATATATTTGGAGTTCATGCCATTCAGTACCTCACCGAATCCAACTTGAGAGTTGTTTTAACATGCTTAAAGTGAATGATAGTCTATTTCTCAGAGTGGGATTCCCTCCCATTATTGACGAAGCGTAACGAAAAATTGCGATTCACTGGTGCGGGAAAACGGTGTTTGTCACGTCCAACTAACCGCTGCGTGAAAGTTGTTCCGATATTCCTTGCTGCTGTTCGGTGAGTGTGTCCATTCCGTGGGGTAAGATAATGTGCTGATCAATGTTGCTAACATGTTCGGCCGAACCTTTGAAACNAATTTAAAGGTTACGGAGGAATAGACTTAATCAGACAACGCGGACCGATGGGCTATCAATGCCTCACTCAAGAACTAAAGTAGATACCAGTCGACAAGGCCGTATAGTAACAACAAAAGGATGCATCGCTCAGCTGAGCGTTCTCAATATACAATACATGTGTGACGGCTGAGGGAGATCCGATGGTAGCTCACTCCCAGCGATGTGAAGTTAACTCCCCTGCGGATGTTTGTTGATCGTGATTCTTCCTCAAGAAATAAAACTGCGGAAGACCAGACAGAAGGTAAATGCGTTTCCACCAGATGGTCAGTCAAGACAACTACCCCATGATATTTATTGAGATTTGGTAGTCTAACTTCAACGCGAATGGTTTAGGCTACGGGCACATTGACGAACTACCTTGAAACGTCGATGGACACTTTTCGAGTTGACCAGACTTTAGCGGGTAACTAGACTGTACTTGACGACAATATTCTTCGGAATAGTATCAGAGTGGTGACGCCGGTAAATAGTACAAAAAGGAAGCTACTGCGTATCAATATCGTCACCCTATCTATCGTAGAGACCTAGTCAACATCACCTGTGGGTCGTTTAGCAGGCTTTTCACGTAAACAGTGTGATTCACACACGAATGTGCCTTTCCCACGGGGAACCATCTCCGTAAGCTGGAAGTTTCCTACTGGCTGACGGTTACTTCCTAAACCGACGAGTACTGCTTTAGCACAAGCTAACGGGGAACCATCTCCGTAAGCTGGAAGTTTCATACTGGCGAGTACTGATTTAGCACAAGCTAATGGTATGCTCATACCAAAAAATCGCGGCTGCTGTAGAAAAACTACTTACTTTGTCATGCTCAAATCATTTTGTGTACGTATGACACGTGACATCAAGGATGCTTCATTTTGACTGCCGAAAACAAAGAATTTTTGTTGTGTGGTTGACATATTTGGAGTTCATGCCATTCAATACCTCACCGAATCCAACTTGAGAGTTGTTTTAACATGCTTAAAGTGAATGATAGTCTATTTCTCAGGGTGGGATTCCCTCCCATTATTGACGAAGCGTAACGAAAAATTGCGATTCACTGGTGCGGGAAAACGGTGTTTGTCACGTCCAACTAACCGCTGCGTGAAAGTTGTTCCGATATTCCTTGCTGCTGTTCGGTGAGTGTGTCCATTCCGTGGGGTAAGATAATGTGCTGATCAATGTTGCTAACATGTTCGGCCGAACCTTTGAAACGAAAGGCTTGTGTGTGCAGATCTCACGGGTCACCATGTAAACCTCGCGCAAACATGGCTATGTTCTATCACATCCTAGATGTCGTTGCGTAGCCTGTAATCTAATTGCGATTCGTAGAGATTCCTAGCCCGAATCACGTGGCTTCTCAGTTCATCTATGTTGTCCGAAGTTGTTTTGCTTCCAATCTTATTGTTGCTTAGTTTGCATCCCGGTGACACGAATGCCACCTGAATAAGCACTTTGGCCGACTTAAGACAACCAGTTAACTAGTTCTTCTCACACCTGCAGGATCTATCTTTCGCGTTCGGTGGAAACAAGCCAAACGGCTTGTAGATTCTAACCCAAAGTACCAGGCATAATGGAGGCCAAGGTTATCTTTATCCCATCTCGAAGCAGCTGAATGTGCTCACATGGGATACCTCATATTTCAGTCAATACGATATTTTAGATAGCACAGTGTGTTTGCTTGAGGGAAACTACCCGCAAGGTTGCTGACAGCCCATGACTGATTTCACCCTTTTTGGACTCATCGGATAGGCACAGTCTCTGAGGTTACGCCAGTTTCAGCGGATGTGTTTTGCGAATTTCGTACAATTCGGGATCAAGGCGGGGACTACATTTATCTAATCAGCCCAAAAAAGGGTGAAACTTGTCGTGAACTTTTGCAATTTTTTGGCAAGCTTGTGAGTGGGTTTATTCGAGAACACACACTTCTATATCTCCAATATCGCATCAAATGAAACATGAGGTGGACTTCGTGGAACACATTCAGCTTGAGAATACTATTTACAGGAGATTCAACAGAGATCCCGTTGGGTCTCTGTTATATCTGCTGATTCGTCAATTGTGGTATCT
>NW_008752016.1:68342-77397 GCF_000715545.1 Opisthorchis viverrini | reverse complement strand
CGGTCGTGCTTCTGTGGCGTGCAAGAATGCTCATCAGGTTTTGCTGATTGAATGGCCTGGATGCTTGCCGGCTTTCCTGTTGGGTTTTTGGTGAAGCAGTAGTTTCCAGGCGTTCTGAGGTTGCTTTCAGGAATCTGACCTTCCTGATAGTCTCCATTAAAAAAACGGTGTGCAAGTGAGTCTGTGGTGCATTATACTCTCTACTGGTATAATTCGAAGTAGAGCCACCAAACTATTATCAAATGAGGGATTGACAGATTTAAACACACGTCTTCTATCTCACGGTGAAGGCGGTTTCACGTTCGTTTTGTAAGGTAACTGAAAAATTTTTGTCTTACATAATTTGTCTTGATATCAGCGGGTCATGAAGTAGAGTCTGAATCAGCACTGATAACATCTCAGGTCGCTCACTTAACCATCGCTACCCGGCTAAGAAGTTTCTTGAATGAAGGTGGTCCCAGAGTCGACAAATGTCCAGTGTTATCCAACAGTGTTCTCAACCCGCCTTATGACTCTTTCTCATAGGTCACTTTCCTCAGTTTGTCACCGCTTAAATGTGTCGCTTCTCTCAGTTTCCACAAAGTTGAAATCTGTACAACAGTGATTCGCGATTCTACATCATAACACAAAAAACACGCAGAGTCAGCTTCCTTCATCTAACCGACCATTTTAAGTCACTATTTTGAGTGAAATTTCAGTCCTATTGAGTCCAGTTGGTCGCCAGTACTGTTGGCACAAAGCATAACTAAGAGTTCTTTGACCTGAGAACCCAACAAGACTCATTATCGGATTGCTTTATCTTCCTGAATGAGTTTACTCGCTAGCAGCTGACTTTTCCACTCAGCATGTGTTTGATCACAGACTTCTTGTCTCGATGGTCTGAAAAAAACTGGATTCCTCGGCCAACTGGACGTGTGAGCATTGTGCTCACCTAGGAAAGAGTATTCTCACCAAAAAGCAGTTTGCGTGCAAAATCTGGCGAAATTCGGCTGGGCGTAGGAAAAATTGAGGGTAAGGGTTCCGTCCACTTGTTGAGGCCTTAGGACAAAAAACAATTGGGTTGCCAAGCGGGCCCCCCATGTATGGTGGACTTCCTTCCGGGGAAATAAATAGGTTTCAAGATAAACGTGCCAGGTTATGAGAACCTCCAGAAATAGTTGTTTGGATCAAAGTGTTCACTGGAAATTAGTTGGCCATGCATTTTGTTCTGATAGTGAACTGATAATGATATAATGGGTTATTCATGGTCGCGTCGTTTTCGTTCATCTTACAGCTGTAGCACCCTTTCGGCGCCTAGCTTCCACGGCACCCGAACAGAACATGAATGCCGATATACCACGGGGTCGCCCAAGCTTTAGTGGGAGCAGTCAAGATACAGGGGTTGGGTTCGAACCACTGACCTTGCGATCAATAAGTTAGCGCTCTAACCACTGAGCTTTCTCAAGCTAGGTGCGCTTACCTTGTGTACCTAGTCCCTTCAAAAATTGGAGAATTTCTCAGCTTTTAGATTCGCACGCATTTACTTTAAGACAACAGAGCGTTGGACAACCGGACTTTCTGTTGACTGAACAGTTTTCCACCAAGTTGTCGAAAAAAACAAGGAGGCATCCAAAGTGACGTCACTTCCTCATCAAACTTGAGGGGATTAAAGCAGTTAGCGATAAGTTAGGAAGGATGTACCGAGGAAATATTGTCCTTTCACTCATTTGCTGTGCCTTTTTAGCAATGATCAGTCCGAATATGCATTTCTCTCCCCCACGCTCTGATGGGTATTCAACGACGTTCTACTTGGACGCTTCTATTTCCACCGTTTTAGTCCAACACAGAAACAAACATTTCTGCTAACATTTGCGTATGTTCTACCCGAGAAAGTGATGGATGGACCGATAACACGCATCTGTTGACTGTCAATCTCGATCAGTCACTCACTGACAGGACCGGACTGTACTATCTCAAGGGCTATGGTTTTTTTCAGAGTGCATCCGCTCCCCGTTTCGAAGCTGTCTCTCAATAGGAAATGCAATCAGATAGGCAAAGTGTATATTATCCGATAGATAGCCTCATAAGAATCCGGTCTGGTATTACAAAAAATTGTTCTGCAAGGAGAAGGGGGTGAGGGATAAGATCTACCCACCCCTCTGAGCTAACCGGGTTTTTTCATCACTGGACACGTTAGAGCGACGCATTATCAGCTGATCCGGTAGCATATCTACGACTTGACATATATCAGTACAAGTGACTGAAGAACTTGTGTAGAGATAAGGCGGAGAAAACTATAAAACGTGAATGTTCGGGATAATTCTGTCAGCAAACGAAGCCTCAGATTAAAAATATACAAGTAAAGATTCAGTACGGAGCTAAATTATTCCCGGGCTCTGTCGCAGAGCCTTGGTGGATGGATGTTTTGCTAAACTAATCTTTCGTGTAAGATCACTTAGTGAGCGATTGTGGATCGCTTTTTTGGTTGTACAGCGCTATAGTAGTCCCTTCACAAGGTCAACGTTCTCAAGTGATTTCGACGGGTGCATTAAAAACTCTGAACTCTGCTTTCGTGCTGTCACCTGATAGGTTTGCTTGTTCCACAGAACGGCCCTTGGGAAAAGTTTTGCTAGGCCTTCGGGAATTGACCTCTCTTATCCGATTGGAAATCACCGCCACAATGGATGACGAATGACTAGTCAGGCAAACTAGATGACCTAAGGAGAGACATAAACTCTATCAGGGGAACCCAGTCTAACTTGAAAAATCGATATGAGAGAGAAACAGATCAGAATATTATGATTTTTATCATGATTTTCGAAACGGTAAAAACTCGTTTATTTCTTCCAAAGCTGAAAGTCGCTTTTCATGGGTTAGTTGAGGAGATCTAAGGCAAATTCAAACCTCTTGGGAATAATGGACCGGTCAGTTCACGTCCAGCCGAATTTTACTAAGGATACTAACCTGGTGGTACCTATATATAATGATATCCTCACTTGGTAGTTGTAGGAGACTTACCAAGCATTCCGTGCTTACTTTGTGTGTTGAAAGAAGACCTTTCTGACCTGTCACAACCACCACAACTGATCACACCGCATTAATCGCACTGGCTTGGTCGCGTATGGGCCGGTCCAGCCGAATTTTACGAAGGATAATGACCTGGTGGTACCTATATATAAAGATATCTTCAGTTGGTAGTTGTAGCAGACTTACCAAGCACCTCGTGTTTAGCGAATCTACACTCATTTGCAAACTAATTTGGTTTTTCGAGAGACTCACCAGGAACCCAGCTAAATCTCTCGTTTGTGATATTCTCAGGCAACTGAATGTGCTGCCCCAGGCCGCCTCATGTTTCAGTCGCTACGATATTCGAACATAAGGGTGACGGAAACCAGGAGACTGCGCCTACCTGATGAGCTTAAAGTAGGGCGAAACCGGTCTTGGGCTGTCGACAGATTTTCAGCAACCTTATGAGTAGTACATTACAAAGATACACCCCATGCTTACTTTGTGTGTCAAAAGAAAACCGTTCTGACCTGTCAAAACCACCACAACTGATCACACTGCACCAGTCATCACCCTTCCCAATCCCCCCACATAACAGTCCACTTACAGTGCTGTATTCACACACTAATTTATCAGCTTCCGCCTCCAATGCGCAGCTACCTACCCCACCTCCCCGAATCATCGGTGAACGAAACTGCGGCAGCTACAACCACTGTATGACGAGTACGCCGTTATGACAGCTGACAGTGATGATGATGGTATCGACGACAAAGAAACAGGAGTTCATTAAACTGACATTTATTCGTAAAGTGTGACGGGTTATGGAAGGGTAAAAGCGCTTTAGCGTGCACCTTTATCCTCAAATACTACAGGAATCGTCTACAACAACAGTAACTGGAGACCATAAACCCGTTCTCACAAAACCCACCTACATGGCACGGCAGGCGGCTTCTGGAAGTCTAGGGCCCGGGAATATTTTACTGCGGCCTAATAATCCGTATAAAAAACAAGTGAAAAATATAGTCACCTGAAGAAATCGATCGCCCTCCACCTATAATTTAAAGATGGGTCTGAACAGAAAATAGGCTGATGGAGGAAGCTGCGTCACACGGACTTGGTTAAAAATTATGCTTCATAGCATTCGATGGTGGGCAGCCCTGAAAAAGGACCATGGAGTTGACGAACTACACTCATTGCAAACAAATTTGATTCTATGGGAGGCTCACTTGGAAGCCGGCTGAATTTCTCGTTTATGATATTTCTACCTACCTAATGAGCCCCAAGAAGGGCGAAACCAGGCGTGGGCTATCGAAGAGATTTCAGCAACCCTATGAGTAGTACCTAACCACGAAGTTGCTTTAGCGATTATTGCCGGTGAGGTGGCAGTTTATTTGTCCACCGAGCTTGGCAACGGGTAAGCAACCGCCTCGTCGACAATGCAGTTGATTCAACAACATCCTTATAATCAGCAATGGGATATCCATAGCCATTCGGTCTGCATTCAGGTTCCAGACACCAGTCCCTGTGTAATTCGTTTGAAACGCAGGATGTGCTCTCTATGCTGTACGTAGAACCAAACGGCTTGCGTATTGTTTCTCAGCGATTTAGATCATGTTCGGTAAGTGAAAGGGTATCTTGCGGACTGTGTATTCCGCGGAAGGATGGTTTCGAACTATTGGCTGTTTGTCTTGTCTTTTTGGGCGACAATGGCAGTGTAGCAGTATACCACAAATCACAAACGTGAAAGTAATGCAAACTGAGGCTCTTCCACAACGCCTGGTAAAAGGTCAGCTATGCCAACCGAAACGTATTATTATCCTTTTCACATAGTGAAGCTATTTTCCAAGTTTAGAATTTTTTGCGGAAAGTTATATTACTGAAAACCAGGGGGAAATCCTCCCAAGATTAGATTCCAGCACTCATAGGAAACGGAAGTGGCTGTTACATGTTCCACTAAACGTCATCCGGTCTGTTTAAATTGTCATTTTTGGAGAGAACCGACGTGTTCGCATGCAAGATGTTTGCCGGACACGTTCTTGCGTCTAAGAAGTGATCAGAACCTGACTGGTTTCAGCGGATTTCCACTGCTAAATCAAATTCTTCACTGTATCTTTTGCAGGATGAAGAGAGAACCGAAAGGGGACTATACATCCTCTCACTTGTTCTTTGTGGATCTAAACGAAACTGGAAGCTAGGAACCTTCTTTCACTTGGTTTTTAGTAGTGGATTGTGCTATCAGAATGAAAGAGGTTACTCGAGCTAAAGGGAATTTTTTAGCCAATCTGCTGGATGGGGATATTGCTCCCTATTTTCTGAGTTTGCATATTTTTGCCATCAACCTGACAACTTGGCAACCGAGAGCATATCCGCCTCTGTTCATCTGATTGGGCAGAAAAACTAGCATTGCCTCTCAGCCGGGAGTTGATAACAAGGCTTTTCACATTCTTGTTGTCTTTGCTTGTTTGTTTTTGCGCTTTCGCCTTTGGCTGGAGGTGCTCTGGGGAAGCTCTGAGGAAGACGTCCGCTTGAATGAAGTTCTCCAGGTCAGTCGGTGTGGCTATTGTCCGAACGTAACAAAATTGTTTCGTGTCCGGACCACATGCATGCAAGTCAGCGTAAAATTGAATTTCGTCGCGTGCGGCCAAGGATAGAGAAAATTACCATCCATGCTACCCACTACAATCGCGTCCGCGAGAAGAGTTCAACCGGAAAAGAATGTCCACACCAGTCACTGGTATATGGGATTTGTTGGGTGAGTCATTAGGGTCAATGATGTACTTATGCGGGACTATGACGCACCTCGTTATTCTAATATGTGAATAACGTTACTAAACACTGCTTGTTGGGAAGGGGATGTCGAATTCAATCGATTATTCTATTATACAGGCTGTTTCGTGCTATCCGAGTGATGGATTCGATCCACCTATTATTTTTGGATACCCTCCATGAGTTCTCACCTCTCTAAATTGAGAATTCACCTTGCCATCGAATAGTAAGCCATATGGATACCATTCGCAGACGTACGAATATCGTGCAGCACTGGTTCTCAATGAAGGCACAAAAAAGACACACTTATGGGATAACGGTGATAACGGTGAAGAACGTGCTTTACTCGTGTCACTGAATCACGTAACAGCGTCTCAAAGCACCACTTGTTAGCCGTTCTCCTGCACCATAGTTACACTCACGGGTCTAGTATGTACACGGGGGCGAAATCCCTGTGACCACATTCCGTACATTGATGCTTCAGCACATCTAGCTTCACATCTAGCCTTAGTAGAGTGATTCCAGTTCTCACTGTACAGAGTAAGTTGGCATTATCACCGAGCTGTGACAGCCTAGCGTGTGCGGATCAATAAAATTACTGACGGGCCGTTTCAACGTTATGTTCAGCAGAGAATCACAGATAGGGAATTTAAGAATAAAAGGTTGGTGAACGTGAACTCACCCCAAGTGACCATTTCAAAATCTAGATGGAATTCAATGTCCAGAGTACATTCACTTTGATAGTTTTCCGTAGACTCATTTGATACAGGCTGGATATATTGTTTGGAACTCTCAGGAAGCTTTTATACTCCGAGGTTTTGACGCAAATTGAACAAGACTACTTGTAGTATATTTGATTGTCTGAACTCTGTTTTTTTCCAGAAAAAATAGTGATGTATTGATCGGAAATGGTTCTGAGTAGGGTCTAAAAACTATCTGATTCTTCTGAATGGGTAATGTTCCCGCGCTGAGAGGCGCAACTTTGTGTTTCTAAATGAGTATAATTACGAAATAACCTTTTGTGACGCTATTTGACCAGGAAACGCTCACTATCACCGATTTCCAGGTGGGAACGTGATAAACAGTGCTTAACAGCCTTGCTTGAAATTCCAGGGTAGGTTTCGAGTGCCAGAATTCCCACAGTTTTCTCCAAAATTGCACCCCATAGCGTGCCATCCCAACTACAGGCCGTTTCGTGATCTCTACCGTCTGGCTTTGCCCCCTAACTGATGTCTTCAAATCACATACCACCAGAATTATCCGTGGAGTTGAAAAAATCGATAGCCGTAGATAACAAAATTTCATAATAACGGCTGGAATGGAACCAGTGGATGACGTCAGATTAGGGTTTTGTCGCAGAATAGAGCTCCTTCAGACAGCTCGGAAGACGCGATCCCCTCGTTCTTGTTATTGAAGTCATTACTGAAACTGGTAAAAAAACGTCCCCGAATCTTGACCTGTTTTACGTCGGTTTTCTGAACAAAATGACACTAAGTCAACACCAACCATCGGGATAACTTTGTAATCAATAGTTGGCCTACGGTTTTAAAAAATCGTTCATTCTCACTCAAGAAGGGCGAAATCAGTAGTGTTCTGTCGAAGAGCTTTCAGCAGTGTGCTCTGCTGTTGTGATGAATTAGACTTTTAAATCCCATGTCTTTACGAGATTTCTATCCAAATGACACTTCTCGAAAAAGTGTTATCGACAGATTCCCAAAGTGTTTACATGAAGGGGCCGTTTCCACCAGCCTTCCGAGATTCTTTCATGATTCTACAGTTCGATCTTATTGAATTGTCATATGGTGTGAGAAGGCATGCTTGCCATGGAAAAAAGCAGTATAAAGCCATAGAAACAACCCGGTGACAGTTCAGCTAAACAATCTGGCCAGAAGACCAACTTCCGCTGCCAGAGCTAGGTCGAAATGGTGTGTGTGTGTGTGTGTGTGTGTGTGTGCGCATCATGGAACACGCGCAAATTGATGTTTACAAGCCTGGCCATCACGGCGCCATTGTTGGCATTCGACCAGGTGACGCACAGGCCTAGAAAGCATCCTGTGTGATTGACGAGACAGTCGAGGTGATTGACACTTGCGAACGCTCACGGCCTAATGGTAGTCTAATTGTTCACAGGACAGTATCTTTGAGTGACATCCTGTTCGGATAACAAAAACTCTGAAACATATTCAAAATATTTATGAAGGATGGATAATTGAGCGATGAATTTCGCCAAGCATTTGGCGAAAAATGTCTCTCTCATCATCCACATGATACATGTTGGGGAGAATTGATGGAATCGGAGATAATCAGTCCCTCATTTGAACAGTGGTGGGGGAGCAAATTTGAATATGAGCTCGCGTAGGATGGCCAAAACTGTATAGTTTGTTGTCCCGTTTGCAATATCAGTTAGGTAACTCCTGCCTAAGCGCAGTGTGCCGACTGTGTCCAGTTTCCGCTGCGAAGACAGCCATTGAAAACTGTACGGTTTTGATACGGTGATATTTCCATTAAACTGGTCGAATAAAGAGTTAGACTTCACTAACTTGCGAAAGTAAGAGGTAGTTTTCGAAAAACAGCTCAGCTGGAGTTCACTCAGATCTCTGGTCCACGGTGTTCTTCAAAGCTCGGCAGAGATCAATGATTAAGGGGCGAACCTGATAACTGAATGATCCGTGGTGCGAATTCAACGTCATCTTGACTGCTGTTGTCTGGGCTTTGGTACCCGGAAGAACTTCAGAGTGCTTTCTTTGGGTGGCAGGGCATCTAGCCACAAAAAAAGACGTTACAACTAAATGACAATCACCGCTATAATTTTCTTCAACTGAGTGTGCTTCTTAAAAGCCATCTCATGTTCCAGCTGGCACGATATTAAAGATGTTTACGGTTTTCTGTGCTAATTTTGAGGAAAACGAAAGAGATTGTCAGCTACTCAAAGTTTTCACCGACCGAATGAGTTGTGTTTTAACACGTAAGAGATTTTCTGTGAAAACTGGATACAAAAAATAAGTGAAATGCCAGTTAGTTCCGATGTGAGCTTCTCTTTTACAGTATAGACTACAGTTCCTCACAGTGACTATTGCTGCAATGCAGAAGAAGTTATGTGTCAAAATTTTGTCCAACGACGTATGTGGAATTCGACGGGCCTCTCAGTTACCACCGAAAAGAACATCAGATCACAAATTTCAGGGTTCAATCACCGAGGAGATCGAATCAGTCAAATAAACCATATCTTTGTCATCGTTTAAGTGTGTGAATGACAGAAGATGAAAATATCGAAAAGACAACATTGCTAGACCTGTTCATCACC
>NW_008752016.1:66810-67414 GCF_000715545.1 Opisthorchis viverrini | reverse complement strand
ATATTCGAGATTCCGCAGTATATCAGTTGAGTCTCTCGTGAAAACCAAATTGATTTGCAAATTATTTCTTTTCTCGAAAACAGTCCAGTTTGGGTTCAAGTAGAACATACGGTTGACGGAAACTCGGGGACTGCGCCTATCTGATGAGTGAAGGGCGAATAACGGAGGAGACCCAAGGCTTCGTGGATAAATCTAGCATCCAACGACAGTACGGTCTTAGAGTAGGCAATTTATTAGATCATAAATCAAATAGAACCACAACTAGAAATCGCATGGAACCGAGTGATGCTTTGCGAACCAACTAAAAGCCATAAAACCAGACTGCAGTCTTGTACCGTATAAGTCATTGCAGGACGAGAAATGAACATATGGTAACCATGCACCACACTCCGTTAGAGAGTAAACTTAATTGTTTATATAATGTCTTAAACTGATTAAACAAATGGATAAATGCAAACCGACACCTCCCAGGAGCATTCATAACATCCACATACAAGCTATATATGTTTTTTTCTGGAGAAGGAGATCAGTGTTTAGACGTAATACACTACTCACAAGGTTGCTGAAAACTCTTCGACAGCCCACGACCGGTTTCGCCCTTCTT
>NW_008752016.1:46885-66766 GCF_000715545.1 Opisthorchis viverrini | reverse complement strand
TCTACTTGAACCCAAATTGGACTGTTTTCGAGAAATACACTCATTTGCAAATCAATTTGGTCTTCACGGGAGACTCAATTGAATCTCTCGTTTTTGATGTCCTCCAGCTGAAGGTGTTGCACACAGGCCGCCCCATGATTCAGTTGGCACGATATTCGAGATATCGCAGTATATCTTCATAAAGCAAACTACTCACAAGGTTGCTGAAATCTCTTCGACAGCCCACGACCGGTTTCGCCCTTCTTAGGGCTCATCAGATAGGAGCAGTCTTCGAGTTTTCATGAACCTTATGTTTGGCTTGAAATTATCATAAACGAGAGATTCTGCTGGGTTTCAGGTGAGTCTCCCGTGAAAACCAATTTGGCACGCAAATGAGATAAGTATTTCGTGATACACTAATCATAGGGTTGCTGAAAATTCGTCGACAGCCCAAGACCGGTTTCGTACTTCTTTGGGCTCATCAGATAGGCGCGGTCCCCGAGTTTCCGTTAACCTTATGTTCCACTTGAAACCAAATTGCGCGAAATTATCGAATACTCACTCATTTGCAAAGTAATTTGGTTTTGCGAGAGACCCACCTGGAACGCAGCTAATTCTCTCGTTCAGTTGCTTGAAGGCATCATAAACGAAAGATTCAGCTGGGTTCCAGGTGAGTTTGTTGCAAGACCAAATTTGTTTGCAATTTAGTGTACCTGATAGACCTGTTCTGATAGTTAAGTAGTTGTCTTCGATGGGTTTATTTCCGCGAGCAGATATTTTCCTACACAACTTTCGGTAAAGTTTTGGCTGCCCAAAAAGGATTGTCCGTCAGTTTAAAAAAACCTATAATAAATGTGTATTAAAGTAAAAGTGTTGAAGGAGATAAACGTACTCTTTAGCAAAACAGCAATGAATCATATTTCGACAAATACACTCATTTGAAAATCAATTTAGTTTTCGCGGGAGGCTCAATTAAATCTCTTGTTTATGATGTTCTTCAATCGAATGTGCTGCCCAAAGGCCGGATGACAGAAACTCAGGGACTGTGCCTACCTGATGAGCCCCAAGAAAGGCAAAACCGGTCGTGGGCTGTCGAAAAATTTTCAGGAACCTTGTGAGTAATATCCTCTATGAAAGTAAATCGGATTGTTTAAAAAGTTGATCACACGTTGTTTGTTTCGACTTGCTTATGGAAACCTGTAGTCTTGAAGGTATAGTTTTCTTTATGCTAGATTTTGGACTGTCGACAGTTTGCAATTGGAGCACCGGGAACGGGGAGTCGTCACGACTCCGGTTCTAACTCATGCACGACTCCTGTGACACAGGTTTTTCAGTGCACAAGTCACCCGTGTCAGTGTTGGAGCATTGCATCCACTGCCTTTGTCATCATCATCATTTTAATCACCACTTGGGCGTAAACTTCTCATCTCCGTTGCTCCATGAGAAAATATATGCATCGACCCCGCATGAGACAGGTGAACTTGTTGTTGGTGAGACCGCTTGGATGATTCCCCTATACATTTATTATTGACAGAGCTTCACTGGTTTCTATTTAGCTCGAGGCGACTGTCACGTGAAGGGACCCCTTGAAGCGTATTCTTGCTACCCTTCAGTTGGGTGATTGTGTCCTCGGGAATGCTGACTGGTTGCAAACTGTTCATTCACAGCACACTTGCATTCTAGGGGGGTCTCCACTTTCTGAATTCATGTAAACCTTTCTAGATTGTTCGCTTTCTTGTGATGTGTCTTGTCTGATGTGTGCTCGGTGATGTGCACCAGTTATTTTCAACTTTAGTCACTTTGATAATTGTTTTCGGTCAACATTAACAGGGGTTACGTCTGTCTTTCACTGTATCAGTTGTGTACACCACTACTCGTGTGAATACTACTGAGTGCACGAAAAACAGTAGTGAGTGCAACGCTTACATTTGAGAACGGCTTAGAATTACCGGTGAATGCGTGTCTGAGCGGTCACGAATGTCATAAACTTGTTATGGAATGATCCTTTAAGTTTCAACAAAAACACTCATTTGCATATAAACTGTGTTTTAATGGAAGACTCAACTAAATATCTCCATTATGAATGCGTTGCAAAAAGGTCGCCCAAGAAGAGCGAAACCGGTCGTGAGCTTTCATCAAACTTGTGACCCTTAATAACCTCCGATGCAGCAAGGCTGGTCGGATCTGGGGTGCGGAAAATACAGAGGATATTTCAGACCTTCTGTTGGCACAGTTCACACCATGCCACTTTAAGTCAGTTGGCTAGGGGTTAAAACAGCTCGCGCGTTTTTCAATGCTCTTTGTCCTCGTAACCGGCTAAACGACGGTGGGCTGTCTTGGTATGCAAAAACTACCGGAAGTGAAGTGGGGTTTACACACCTGATTGGCAGCATGAAGCATATCCCCATGTCCTTGATTTTGCTGTGGTCTGTGGTGATTTCGTCCTGTAAGTGAAGCCAGTCCATGCTGAAGAGCCGAGAAGCACTGTACAGCTGTTTCATCCTTATGGGGAATCATCAGCAGTGCGCATCTCACGAAACTCCGAAGAGTTTCGAACCCGCGACCTCCTGGCTAGTAGTTTGAATCGTTCGGCCACGAGTGGCTGTGGTCTGTTAGAAATTCACCTTTTAGGCAAGGTAACAGATAGAGTGATACGATTGGGGGGCTGATGGTATTGAAGTTTTACCCGCTTGTCTGACCTTTACCCAAGCACTTCTGGTCAGGTGACTTTGAGCGAGCTATTGAATAAAATAATCGCCTTTCAACTGAATTACCATTCAGTCTTGGGAGGCTTTTCTCTTGAACGCATTACACAACTCTTTACAATTGGTGTATGAAACCGCTATGCAGCACGATTTGACGTACCTGCTAGTGTGCAGGCCATATACACTTCAACATCTCGTTACTTGTAAAACTAAAAGAAAGCGGCCGAGAAGAGTGAATGAAATCGACCATGTATAGACGCAACTCACTACCCATAAGGTTGCTGAAAATTATTTGACAGCCCACCATCGGTTTCGCCCATCTTGGTACTGACAGATGAATGACACGGCAATCTTTTCTAATGATATTAATAGCTTCTGTGGTCTCGACCTGTTACAAGGAAGGCTAGAAGGAAGGGTTTTTTTGGGGGGAATGGCTTGATGTCAGAACTCACTGATTTGGTGCGCTTGTGTGTACTTCCCATGTTGTATGCTTGTGTTTCACAAGACTGAAGAACATCCCGGTTGACTCTCACAAACTGCAATAACAAGTATGCGGTGAGAATGACACATAAAGTTGATGGAAACTCGAGGACTGCGCCTACCTGATGAGCTCGAAGAAGGGCGAAACCTGTTGTGGGCTGTCAAGGAGAATTCAGCGACATTGTGAGTAACTTCTTTTACGTTCGTTCGTTTTGTCACTGTTGGAAGTAACGCCTCTCGTTTCTGATCGAAGTATATTGATGGGCGTATTCTGGTATCCTTCAGAGCTCGCAGCCAAAAGAACAAGCTGTTTGACGTGACAAAAACTACATGTCAAAGCACCCAGACAAGGTAAACGATCGAACAGGTATTCCAGTCCGTGAAGGGCTGTGTAATTCACGTACAAGCACACACCAGGGTTGCACAGATAATACATGACTGTCACGATCAATACAGATCTTTCGGTCAGTCTGAGTCCGTAAATACTGTTTAAAAGCAGAAAAAATTAATGTCGGCCCACTTTACCATACACATTGCACCGAACCTCATAATTGTAAAAACCTCTAGAGCAATTATCATGCCACCTTTCAGCTGATTGGCGTTTGCAGTAAATTCACAAAATCCATGGGGGATCCCACTCTCATTCCTTTCGTGATTCGATCACCAACGTGCCATTCTTTGACGGTTGTTTCCTCACCATTCTTTTCCTTTACCTAGCAGTTAATCAGGTGACTGCCGATGTGTTCGCCGACAGACTTTTTGTCGCCATTCGGGGAGACATTATCAGTGCTTATCTGGTTAACTTCTTCCAACCCGCTGTCAAATTTGGCGGCGACGCTCTGAAAGACGGAGAAATGGTCAGAGAGATAGACTTCGAAGTCTTTAACGGGCCATCTCTAAGGGTGAGTTGTGCATCGGGGATAAAGTGGAATGAGGGCTTTAGTTCAGAATTTATGAGAATTCCTCTAAGCGCTGTTTGTAAAAAGCATACAGTCCATTCTGTAGCAATCTAATCTGAAGTAAAGTTTCATTTTTTGGAACTCTTTGCAAAAGTTGGGGGTGTTTGAATTGAAGAAGGCCTTCGCTGAGGAGTTCGACACGACGGCCGACCGCCAAGAGGCTATGAGGCGGTTCAAGACGGCCAGGATGGTACGTGGATGTGACCTGATCGTGTTCTTCGCCGGCCTGCAGCGGTCGTTGGATCGGGCTTTGTCGAGGCAGGACAGAGTGTTGTGCCACCAGTTGCTTTCCAAACAGTTTGTCGAAGGTGTGCAGCCGGTGCTTGGTGTCCAGTTGCGGTTGGCAAGAGCAACTCGCCAGTTGAGTTGGAACCGACTCATTCCGTAGTCATTTGATGAAAACATATCACGGGTCCATCTGATTGTATCACTCAGGTTAGCCTCCTCGGTCCATAACAATCGACAAAACTGGCTATGCTGCTCACCTGTCTGTACGAAGTTTGCATAAATAACCTGGCGGTATCTTCGCCCCCGTGCTTCCTTCGGGCCGCATGGCAGCTAGCTGACAACCGTTGGCCAACACCGATCGGACACTCAGGCCATTTGAGGTGTCTCTATTCTGCCAAAGCTTACTCTGATAACGTTTCAGTGCTCACAAAAATTGTGTTACTGTGGTTGTGAAGGCAATGGGAAACAAAAATTTTGGTTAAGCCATTTGTTTTGATATTAATTAAAAAGTTCATTCGTCACGGTTCACAAAAATCAGATTGAACAGACAGGTTTTGATGACATGGTTGAATGAATGTACTCGTTAGTTGCACACAAATACAAAGGCGTCAGAAAAAGAAAACTGAGATGTTGGGTTTTGAGCAAAATATCACGTGAATACTAATGAGTTTTATGGTTATGTTTAATATGGAGCATTTTCCACTACACGGCCATCGAAAATCGAACGACAGCTTTGGACGGTGAGTTTCATCTCACTTCTGACAGGTGCTTCATAATAGCCATTAGGTGGAACCAAAATCCCCGATAGACCCACTTTTCCATCACCTGTTCGGATTCCAAGCTTCTTTATCCATGTGCAAATGCAGTGTACCAACACATCCTGACGTGAATGATACCAGACGGACGTTGATGAACCAACCACCCTGCAAAAATGGATATTTGTGTTCATAGATAGCGCTGTATATGGGAGCTGTCAATCAGCCAGGTGGTAGGGTCTTGATGAGAACCGGGCAGCATTTCGTGTCTGCAACCCATGTTGTGCGACGCGTTGTTGGACACGCTGCATGTACGGTTCCAAAACAAGCAATTGTACTTACACCATGGGACGATTGGCTTCCTCTCGGTCTAATTAAGGTCAACCAACAAAACAACAATAGCAGTAGAACCAGCATGTCTGGCAAGGGCGTTCCCCAGCATGTTATTGGGGTGGGATTTGAGTAGGTAATTGGGGACGGGGAACAGACAGAATGAAATAGAGTGCTTCCGACCATGACAGCTTCACGAGAGACAGAGAGACAGGAAATGGATAACACGACACCTAGTGGGAAGAGGGATACACGAAAGAGCCACCACCAATGAAGTGACCCGTGACAGTTGGCCAAACTAAGACTTATGGGAGCTGTTTTGACCACCTGAAATCAACCTCTGTTGTTTGCTAGCTATTGTGAACCACGTTTCTCAGAGTCAACATTCTCCCCGAACAATGGCAATGCAAATAACTATTCAGAAGTGTAAATTCATTCCGGCAGGAAGCGAAATTTAATTTCCTCTGCCAAGTGTTCTACATAAGCAATTCAGCTGAGAGTCAAATATCTTTCGTATGCACGTGTGGGAGTAGATAAATAACTGGATGTCTAGAGGATTCTACAAAATCCTTTAACAAAGAATTCAGGATAGCTGTATAGAACTGAAACAAGCTTGAAAAAGCGAGTAGACTGCACTGTCACACTAAATTAAGCATCTTTAAAGGTTTAAGCTAGGGCAGGCAGGAAAACAGAAACTGAGTGACATCATAAATCAGAGATTCGGCTGGGTTCCAAGTGAGTCTGTCGAAGAACCAAATTAGTTTGCAAATGAGTGTATATTCGCTAATTTCGTGCAATTTGGTTTCAAGTAGAACATAAGGTTGACAGAAACTTCCAGTTATTTCCTGCGAAGGCAAGTTCAAGATCCTCACAGACCGATCAACGTAATGGAAACATTCGGTATCAAGTCCATCAGGGACAAATTGGCTGAACTATATTCAACCTCGAATATCACTGTTTTAAGCTCAGATTTCAATCGGATCTGACACATGACCTAGTTAATTTTTACTCTCGAACACGGCCGCGGTCCACTTGAAAACGTTCTATTCTTCTGTCTGTTATATGTGGCGCCCATCGTAAGTGTGTCTGTATGTGGCTCACACTGACATACTTTTGGATGGATCCTTGTGGCATTGGTAGTTCTGTCGTCCGACTTAAGGTTACATAAAATGTACTGTTTGTGTCTTGTAAGAAATATCACTTTTGATTCCATGATCCATCCACGATCCATCCCGACCAACATCTGAATCAGATCTGCTGGTATACAATGCTAAAGCTGTTGGGTATTTGCGCATAGTTCGAGATCCCCAGGCGGTTGGTGTTGAGCTTAACGTTTAGTTCTACGCAAGCCCTTGGAGCCGAGCTTGACTCGAAGGATCACTATTAGCGGGTGATCATGTGGAGATCCACTGCATACCATCGAACGACCTACAAGTGATGTCATGACATCGAATACCAGCGATGGTTACCTGCTTACCATCAAACTGCCGTCCTTCTCTACCGGTAAACGTTCCTTGGGGTCGCCCAGTAGAGCACCACTGGGGTAGCAATGGATAATCTGGCGGTATTCCATCGGCGGTATGGTCACTACTCTTGTCCAAGGGATGACATTGTTCAACAGATATTGATCGGAAAATGAAACAAACTTGCCTCGATTCGGGTTGTTTCCTTTTAGTAGGTGAGCCGGTGAGCATGCCAAGGACTGAAAAAGCCCACTTAACTTGGGCAGTCCGTCTCGAATGGTGCAAATTCATATAGTCAAGGCTGCTTCAGAGTGACTGGGCTCATTCCGAAAGGTTGGCTTGTTTGTAGTTTTACAATGCGTCGCGGCTCAAAACTGATGGCCCCTATTCGGATGACTATCTTTCAAGCTTTTCATGAAGAGGGTGCTGACAAACACATTAATCAGTCGAAAAGCTATGAGCTCTATATTTGAGCCTCGCACTTGCTCAGTAGTCTTGCGAATTTCAATCATGAGTCTTTGTACACCTGTGGTTAACTTTGAGCAAGCGTAATCAGCGCCAATTTCCTCATATCTTTATATATGGTATGTATATTATGGTAGATGCTCATTCCTTTGTCTTAAGCACCGGGTGATCTTCAATCACGGGTCCCGCTTCAGCTTGAGGCCGATCGATAACGCGTAAACGAACGTCAATCAGAGAATCGGTTAAAAGCTCAAGAGACTAGCCCATCTGTGACCGTTGACAAATCCAAAGTTTCCCTAATAACGAGCTAAATTGGGAATCACTATGACACAGTCTTCATTTCTAAAGATCACTTTGGGTTGTATGGATACATGCCATTATTCCTGCTCCCAATCAGGCTTAAAAAATTATCCATTTTGTTTACACTTTTTGTTATATCTGCTGATTCGTCAATCTGTGGTATCTGCTGCTGACCCGTTCCAGTGCCTAGTGTCGGAGAGAAAAGACTCACAGAAGGGAACACAACCGCTATTTTCCGAACAAACGAGTGCGAGAACACAAGTTACAATGGCGCCACGCTATTTAAAGGGGACTTTCTGACATTGATCTAGGCTGTTTGATAGGCGTTAATGAACACTTATCAACATCGATCGTGCCTCTATGAAAAACCTGAACGCTGATCACATTCGATCGTGCTTCTGTGGCGTGCATGAACACTCATCAGCTTTCGCTGAATTGATTGAATGACTGACTGGCCTGGATGCTTGCCGGGTTTCCTGTTGAATTTTTGGTGGAGCAGTAGGTTCCGGACGTTCTGAGGTTGCTTTCAGGAATCTGACCCTCCTGATACTTTGCTACCCCTCTCTTGCATTCCTTCCCAAAATGAGGAGAGATGTGCTTATCACAATGGCGTTCGCCAAGCATAGAAGTTTGGTCATCATTCGGGAGGTATTGTTATCCTTGCGACTACCACATTGGAAGAAAGTACTGAAATCAACGGCTGAATTCCGACAACTTTGGTGCGGGGTTTGATGACGTGCCTTCAAAGAACGGTCGCGAAAAGTTCTCAGACAATACATTGTTGTTTTGGATCTCTTCGAGATAAGCCCCGCCATAATGCAAAAAGCGCATGTGCAAAAAGTCAAGCCCCGTCACCTCTTACCAGCTCCAATTTAATGTACGCACACCTATTTTTGATAAAACCAATTCCTTATCCGCATCTAGGCTCATTTTGTGCAAAACTTTTCTCCGGTCTGATGCTTCCAACTCTCGTTCATGACAAGGAGACGGCAATACGATTTTTGCGAAGTCACGGAATGATCCATCAGCAACGGTTATGCAACAATGACACTTTCACCCTTTTGTGACAGGTAGGTGTGTAGGGTCCGACAGCGTCGGCAAGACATCGGTCTTCGAAAGGGAACTTGCCTGGAATGGTCTAGGATGGAGTTTAGGACAGTAATTCTATTCATTTATTGATGGTCCAAAAATTTGGTAAAAATCAAATCCCGCTCAGAGTAATTGTCTATTAACCATGCAACCGCCGTTGACTGGAAGAACTTTCTTCGCGAAGTTTACGCCTGGCGGCTTTTGCGGACTCCAACAGTAATCGGCGGCCCAGGTCTACACGTCGAGATTGATGAAACGCTAATATCTCACAGTAAAAACCTTTCCCAGCAGTGGATTTCAGGAGGGATATGCAAGGAAACTAAAGAGGTGTTCATGTATGCGGTGCCAGATCGGACTGTGGCCACTTGGATGGACACAATCCAGGCCTTCATCGCTTCCGGCTCAATCATCAACTTCGATATGTAGGCATCATTCCATGGAACTGAAACAATGATTGACATGATTTATACTTACGAACCGGTTCACCATACCGAAAACTTTGTGGATACAACGACTGGATCTCACACACAAACCATCGAACCTGTTTGGTACCTCTACAAGATGCAGAATAAACGCCAATGCGGCACACAACGACCTTTAATGGACAGCTACTTGTGTGAGTTCGTTTGGAAGCGAAGGTACCGAAAAACGAACCTTTTCATACGAATTAATAATGACATGTCCCAGTTTCATCCTCTTCAATAAAAACCAAAAGTACATATCTCACTCCCTGTTTATTTTTTCTAATCTTTTTTGGGCGGTGGAGGTTAATTTTTTGGCGGTGTTTATCTGGAAAATAACCGTTATTTTTACACAGTCCTTGCTCAAAAAAGTGACTTGATTACTTGGAATGAGAATTTGAACAACACCGTAATCAATCACAGTCGCAATTAGGTTTCGTCGAGATTGATCTCACTTTTTCAAATTCAAAGCCAACTCTGTCATGGTTATCCACCAAAAATTTTGAAAATCCTCGCATCTTTTCAAAACGTAAGCTGCCCGGCTAGTGAAGACCGTTCAATATTTTAAAAGAAATTGGGGGAGACGAAGTAAGGGTTGCCATTGTGTCCATTGTTCACAATGCTGTTTTATTTTCACAAGCACTTATGAGTTGGGACGCTCCCATGATGTTACAAGTAGAAATTCCGGTTTTCCCCCGAGCTGTAACGCACCCGGAAATGCGACGTGGTTCTACTGTCAGTTCTCCAACAGCTGCCCCAACTAACCGCAGACGGGTTCGCAACTTTGGGTCCTGTGTGAAATGTCAGATACACACATACACTCACTCGGGTGCTTGAGTTTCAAGTAGCTGAGGCTTGTTGAGCACAGCTCAAAAGTCAACTACCACGATTGTTCAGGTATCTGAGACTGGAGTATCTAGAGCAACCACTGTGCGAGCTTTCACAAAAAAATGAATTAACACGACACTTCCTGAAACCAAAATGTTGATTGTTTCCTTTCATTTTAGGTCGGCTCTTGTTTCTCAGTCGGAAATATTCGATACCTTTGGTCCTGTGCGTTTTGTTTGTGCGCAGTTTCATGCAATGAGCCGGAATTTTGAGGCAAATAAAGAGTTCCCCCGTTTGCTTCAACTCCGATGAACTGGGCACACATGATCTTAACGATAAATTACCCATTTGGTCTCCGTTACTGACAGGCAGCTTCAGGCCACACGAGTACACTTCGTATAGACTCTGGAGAAGCCGAAATTCCTCTTATAGTTGTATTTTTCGCCAGTCAACCATACTTTCTGAGTACGCCAGATAATATTCCAGCGTAGTGGGTTGCTTAGCGCCTAGTCCCCTCTAAGTATCCGAGTTTGTCATGGAAAATTAATACTCCAGTTAAGTTTATTTGTAATTCGAACGGACTGTCCAGTTATCCAGGACGTTGTGGATCCGAAACTAATCGATTATCTTCATATTCAAAAATCCGGCCATTTCTGATAAAGCTCCCGCATGCTGGGAAATGCTTCTCAATACAGTTTGACTTTGTGGTGCATGAGCGATGTTCATAAGCTAAGATTGAGCGGTTGGATTTGTGGCCTAGTGACTGTGTTTTTAAGGGCATTCCGAAAGAACAGCCCAAGAAACATACTTCTATGCACGACTTTGCACTTGGTGTGCTAAGTCAACTGAGATGGGCAGTTTGTTTGCATACGTTTCATCACCAATCGAGGCAACACCATCAGTGCGTTTTTGGGGAGCCCAGTTGTGCTTAGCGACGGTCTGATGGTTTTGCGTTGAAAAGTCTCTCTGTGTGTGTGTCCTCTGTCCTCTGTCCTCGTGCTCTGGGGTGACCTCTCTGGCTTCCGGCTTGTGACCTTTGTTGATCCGACTCCAAGCAAGAAGTCGTTGCTCGAGGAGCCAGTCAACACGTGTGACCGCGTGATGTGGATCCCGTGATTGAAGGATGAGCGGCGCTATATCCTGTCTAAGTGCGAGTTAATCACACTGCTGATCAGCCACTAGTGGCCGAACGGTTGAGTGGTCCAACTACCAACCAGGAAGTCGCGGGTTCGAGACTCTCTGGAGTTTCGCCAGATGGGCACTGCTGATAAACCCTAATAGGGATGAAACGGCTTTACACGACTCCAAGCAGTTTTTCGCTTCTTGGTTTGTGAATCCGATATTTGGCCCTCCTTGAGAATTCCGGTAGAGAAGTTGGTCCTTTGCATATGGTGGTACATGAATTGGTTTCAGTTCAGTGCATCGGTTGATCGAATTAGCCGTAGAGTACCACAAGTACATGATAGTCAGACGCACTGCAGATCTCCTCAGCTGCTCCTCATACTCCACATTCGGATTAAACCGTCTTGGAATTCTAACCATTCCTCACCATATAGCACAACCTAACAAGCTCCAACTTCCTCAGTTGTTTCTGGATAAAACAGATGCCGGTACTTCCATGCACCTGAATTCTAAACTGACCTCTGAATAGCTCCTACCTGCGTCGTGTATGGAACATTCACGGAAGATCTACAACCGTATACTGACTGGAGTTAAAGTTTCGTATTGTACGGACAGATTAACTTCCAGTCTGATTGCATTCATTTTTTTTCCAAATCAGATAGTCCGCCGCGCATCGTCAAATAAATTTGCGTACCACATACTTCATTCCCTGCGGAGTAGGCCAACCCTAGATAGTTAGGGTGACTGCAAACCTGCGCTGAGAATAACGACAGACCTGGCTTTTGCGCTTGTCAGCACATGAGGTAACATACTGGTTTATACTACTGAATACGGGGTTATCGTACGGACTGATCTTCAATGTTGATGACCGGATTGGTGGCTTGAAGAGAAAAACGGACGCAAGAGTAATTCCAAAAAACTATATTTTTTGAAAACAAACATCGTCAGATTCGAAAAGCTTGCAGCATGTCTGCAGTAATGCAGATATTGCACTCTTTGAACTATGTAACTTATTTCCATTGGCTTACAACTGCATGATGGCTCAATAGGTTGAATAGCTCTGATCGGAATAGCGTATTCAGGTGGAAATCATATCAGAACGACATTCGTTTTTTTAAAGTTTGTCAGTTTTTTTTTCAAAATAGGGTTAACTGCAAATTATTCAGCCTTGGGTTGCTTATAAGCAACCGATGATTCTGTAAACGGTCAACCAAATACAACCGAACTCACAGTCTGGGTAGTTTGTCATCTGAGCAGTTCTCCTCTTTGACTCACATTGAAAATCAGATTAGAAAAGCGTTCTGTGACGAGTATCTTGGGAAGTATACCCCAACGCACGTGATCACGGGTGCTTGGGGTGTGCAATTGTGTATTCTGGGGAATGTAGCTGGTAGCTGGTAAGTCAGATTCCTGAAAGCAAACCAGGACGCTCGGAACCTATGAGACCCTGAATTTCCATCAAAACTTCAATAGGAAAGCCGACAAGCATCCAGGCCGATCACGTACTCAATTGATTCAGCAAAACCATGGATCGATGAAAGACAAATTCAAATAGCGTGAGGTCCCTTGTAAGTGTCGCACTCGCGTGCATTCGCTTGTTCGCAATAAACCTGTTATGCTCCTTATCGGTGAGTATTTTTCCGGTATTAGGCACTGGGGTGGGAACAGCAGTCAGATATGACACCTTCATTGGTGGTAGACCGTTTAGTTGTTCACCGAGCTTGGAAATTAGTTCATCATGAGGTGCGTGTTGGGGTGGATGATCCGCTTAACACAGAAATACATCTCAGTAAACAAACTCCAGGGACTGTTCTGGCGCCAGAAGAAAAATTATGCCGGGCAAAAAGGAAACCTGAAGAATTTCCGACCATATTGCAATAGAAAGCCAAAAAAAGTCTAGTCTAATCGAGGAAAACACCGTAAGAGTTAGTCAGATGAAGAAGGGAAAGACCATAATACAATACAAAGCGGAAACCATCTGCTTAAAGACGTCCCAAAGTTATCGAACAGAAGTTATTCAAGGCAGCAGTTGCACTCAAAGAATACAGACGACACCGCACCAAATCTCAAAACGGATGAATCACATTCCGAGAGAGGTTTGTGTCGGTTAGTCAGTCACAGACCTGTGTATCAACTACTCTCAGACAATTATATAAACTCAGACAATTGAAGAGGACTCATCCATTCATCCGTGCACTCGTGAGGTCACTTTGAGTGGATACGAAACATCTGCCAGCCAACTGCCAAGCTCGGTAAGCCGGCCAATGACTACCTGATCAACTATTCTAAAAACACGGAGGTTATTCCGTGGTTACCGGGCAAACCTTATTGGCTTGATTGTCTCGCTGTCTCGTCACGGATATCTTATATTCAACAGTAGCGCATGCACTAAGTTAGTGCCCGCGTCCCAAACACATCAAGTAAAGTGATGCACAAATGTTTTGTGATCAGCTGGTCTCCCAACCAAAAGCAGTCTCATCAAATATAGGCGTCAAATGTTCCAAACTGCAGGTAAAATATGATCAGCGAAGACCATAATAGCAAACAAGAGTGAGCCCGAAAACATGGCAGGGATTTTTCAAAATTTCTTGTGCTCAATATCCAACGTTCAGAAGACAGGGGTTTATTTTTCACACCGATTTGCCACTAGAAACCTGACAAAAATTTCATGACGAGAAGTCCGAAATGGCTTGTCAGTGACTGTAAAGTTCGGTGGCTCATTGATGACTTGACTACTCTTTTTTGTCAGGCATTGAGCGATCAGCGACCTCGAATGACAGGACAATCCCAGCAGTGTGGTTCAACCAACTGAGGGTTTTCCCCTTCTTTTGAGTTGTACGACGATTATGAACTTGGGAGTGAAATGGTCGGGTCCCCTGTATTTCCCCGCTCCACGCTTTTCCATTCAAAGACCGGTATCCTAACAATTGTTTGCTTTTCGCTACAGTTGTCAACTTTATCCCACGGAAGAACCATTCAACGTCAGCAGGGGTCAGACAGGCCCGTGTTGTTCTTGTCAGTGTCATCGAAGTGACTCAAAATATGGGTGGCTATCCATGTCTCCGCTCACTGAAACGTAAAAACGCTGTTGGGTTCATTGATAAACGGATTCCGATCGACTATCTTGTCAACATTAGAATGACACGAGGGTATGATATTTTACAACTGAATGTACTGCACACAGGCCAATATTTGAGATATTTTCATGAAGCAAACTACTCAAAAGGTTGCTGAAAACTCTTCATGAAAATATACTGCAATATCTCGAATATCGTGCCAACTGAAACATGAGGGTGACTGTGTGTAGTTGTAGAATATCATAAACGAGAGATTCAGTTGGGTTTCTCGTGAAAACCAAATTGATTTGCAAATGAGTGTATTTCTCGAAAATAGTCCAGTTTGGGTTCAAGTAGAACATAGGGTTGACGGAAACTCGGGAACTGCGCCTACCTGATGAGCTCCAAGAAGGGCGAAGCCGGTCNGTCGTGGGCTGTCGAAGAGTTTTCAGCAACCTTGTGAGTAGTTCCTTCACGAAGACACGAGGGTATTCTGCAACGACTGACCACACGATGGATATTTCCCCAAAGATCGGGCACAGAACTTCTGGAATGGGTGATACACAGCTTCTGGAAACACTGCTCAGCTTTTAGGTATTCAGAGCATTGTCCTGGAATATTGGTGACTCGGGTGAATTTGGTGATAAGTGATCAGGTAGATGCAAACCTGTTTTGATGACCTTCACAAATGACTTGTAAACCTTTTTCCATCAGTCGAGAAGATATCATCAGGGCGCTGCTGGAAGGCATCGCCGATAAAAAAAACCAAAATCTATGTATGATTTTCATTAAGGAAACTACTCACAAGGTTGCTGAAAACTCTTCGACAGCCCACGACCGGCTTCGCCCTTCTTGGGGCTCATCAGGTAGGCGCAGTCCCCGAGTTTTCAGTAATCATATGAGTAGTTTCCTTTATGGAAATATACTGCGATATCTCGAATATCGTGCCAACTGAAACCTGAGGTGACCTGTGTGTAGCACATTCAGTTGTAGAATACCATAAACGAGAGATTCATTTGAGTTTCTCGTGAAAACCAAATTGATTTGCTTATGAATGTATTTATCTGAGTGTGATTGTTTGGAAACAATCAGTTCAAAGGTGCTCTCTGCAAACTATATAAGCGCAAAGATGGTACGGTCTTCTCAAATGGTGTCAAAACGTTCGCCAGTCACTTGCAAGGCTCGGTGAGTAGATCAGGAGTCTTGAGCAGGCTAAAAAGTTCTCTCCTTCCTACGGCATGCTTGAGGTTTCGGAAAAATCAATAGCCCAACTTGCATTCCGCAAGGATCCGAGTTCGTTGTACTCAACGCCCTTTTTCTCATCAGGAAACCAACTTTCTTTATGTAAGCATTAATAACCGTTGTCTTGGGATCCATAAATAAACGCCCAAAAACCGTGGAGCAACTTAGGTACTTGGGTTTTCAATCTAGAACGGTTCTGATATATTTGACTTTTACGTCAAGTACGCCATTTTGTTTTTTACTGGAAGTCGAAAGATCGAATTTCAAAAATTGACAGCTACAGCTCATTTTTGACAGACCAGCTACCCCCAGGGGAACTTTGCTTCATAAGCGCGTAACGCCTGATAAAACAGAAACGGAGTGTGAGAAAGCCACAGTTCCTGATGGTCTGACTAGGATCACAACACACACCACTAAACACACACTCATTTGCGAGTAAGTTTGGTGATAACAGCAAACTCAGCAAAATCTCTAGCCAAAATTATTCTTCAGCTGTACGCTCTGCCTCATTTCAGCTGGCAGGAAGTTCGAGTTATTGAACTATATATTCGTGACGTAAAACATCATATGGGAAGTTTCCTGACCGTGGAAGCGTTCTCCTCAAACTTGTGAGTAGTATGTTCCGCCAACATGATATACTACGATATCTCGAATATTGCGCCAACTGAATTATAAGTAGGCTTTTGTGCAGCACACTTAGTGGAAGAAGGACACAAACGAGATAACCAATTGACCTTTCTCTAACATTGGAACAAGTTGAGAACAGTTGCACTTAGCATCCAATTGACTATTCAAGTAGAACACAAAGTTGATAGAAGACCGGGGACTGTGCCTACCCGATGCTTCAAAGAAGATCATCGAGTGATTTTCAACAACCTTATAAGTAGTACTTCACTATACTACATTAGACTAAAAGATTATTCAAAAAATGGACTTTATTCGGATGAGTTGCAGTGATCAAAGGAACTGCAGCATATCGACGGTTGCTTTTTCAATAGTCCAACAAACACTCCTCTAACATCATGTGTTTTTGTTTTTCGATACTTCGCAAAATGGACGGGGCAACTACCTCTTTATTTTGGTATCGGATGTTAAAAGTGGGTTGAAGTGCGTACATTCGACTAAGAGAACCCGTTACGATTGATCACATATTCTTTTAATTGTGTTTCAGCATATTACGATTCCTGGTCAACCAAAGAGCACGCTACAGGACAACTGATTGCGAATTGGGTGACCGTTTGAAAATGTAAAAACCATTTTTTCAATTGTTTTTTTTTCAAATGTTTTTTTCTAATGGTACAAGGTGGGGCCGGAGCTATGCATGGCTTGCGCAATCCACGCCCCGCAGATTTCCATGACTGATGGCATCTGGGAACAGTCTTTTATAGAACAAAAATCTGTTTTTGTCACCTTAGTAATTAGTTGACTAACTTACCATATTCTGAATTTGAGTAATAAGACCCCAAAAGAGGCACATCTTAGAGGAATTTGCTCAACTTAAAAATCGCATGGAAATCCTTGAGTTCACCATTACTCAAAGTAGGACTCCCCGAAAAAGTTAAATCCCCTCTTCCTCTCTAATGCTTTGATTTATGATATTCTTGGCAGCAGCTACTTACTTGGTCAACTGGCCGCAAGTAGCCCGCACGCGGACCAGCCAGTTGACCGTCTTCGAATTGCTCCGAGTTCTTATGATGTCTCTTAAAAAGGAGAAACATTTATAAAGTGCTTTCTAGACTAACAGCGTAGAATGAAACTATGGATTGAAGATTTCAAATTTCTATTCATTCCACCACTACTCACCACCGACCGAACAATCGTCAATACATACGGGCATAATTCTTCCTAGGTATTCTAAAACGCAAACGTATTAAACTCAACTTTACTCCCTGTGTAATAATGGGAAACCCATCCGTTTCACATTTTAGAAGAATGTTGCTTCTGGTCGTTGAAAAAACCCTGTCAAACTCACCAGTTTCCGAACACTGACCTTACTTTTCAACTACGCAAGGCCCACACGCTAAGAAGTCACGTGATTACTTCGTGGCCTTCTCAGATTTCTCGTTCGATATTGACTTTTTGGGCAAGGAACAAGCAATAATGGGTCTGTTTATTTCCTGGAATCTAAGCTACCTGTTCACGACTGTTTCCTAATGATTCTGTGACTTGAGAAAACCATGTAGTGCTCACAAGTCCCTGTCATTAGGAAAGAATGCATTCGGGCCACCTAGCTAGTCTAATTAGAGTCACCAGGACGTGAAAATCACATAATATAATAATGTAGGGACAAAAAAGAAGCCTAGAACTGGTACTTTTTTGAGAAATTGAGGAGTATCAATGTTACGGTTCGGTCACGCAGCGAGCAAACAATATGATATGCGGATTGTGGCAACACTCTATCCCCAGCTATGTTGCTTGATCCAGACTCCTAGCACGCCGGATAGTAAGAAGACGAAAAACCTCGGAAACAAACTTTAATAATCCAACAACACACGATCAACAGGTGATGCCCCGAGCTTCCGAACCCAAGTCAGTAAAAAAGATGGTATCTTTTAAGTGGTCGGATTTAAATTTCATGGAATATCAATAGGCCACTAATTTATTCATAGTTTGACCTTGAAGATGCCGGAAGCTCGCTAGCACACATAAAAATACAGCGTTTATTGGGGGATATTGATATCCCCAACAATAAATTATTCATACGTTAGCGTACCTTATTTTCTTCCTTTATCACGCTGAGTTGATACTGCATCGTGGCATGTTCAAACCAATCATACACTGTGTCTACAGGCGTCGTAGAAGAGACTGCCGACCCAATTCGATAGTTTAGCAGCAATGTTAAGATGTTAACCGCTGAAAATTGCAGTTAAATATGTGTCTCTTGTGACATTTTGCCTCTACTCAGCGCAGCTGAGTACTCCCCAGCTATTTTGGAAGTAGAGGCGCTCCCTTGTGGCAAAAGGTCACGAAGCATTGCACTTTTCCGACTGCACAAACGTAAAAACAATTTGAGAAGTTTCGCAGTCACCCCTGAACTACTTGTCAAAAGGTTGGTGCATTTTGAAAAATGAAGAGATGGGCTACAACATCGACAAATTATTGATCTGCCAGGCTGTTGAGTTTTTCTACCCAGATAAACGATTCTTTCCGGATAAGATCACAATTTACTGATCTGTTCGAGCGTATCTTACCCAATGATTCCCACAGACGGCAGACTACTGTTTGCTGCTCTATTGCGACTGTTCTATCGTTGCGAGAAGTTTCTTTTGGTAAAATTTATTGTTGACCAACTCAGGACAAGCGCAAAAGAAGCGTCTTTTTCACAAAACTGCTCTGATTTCTCAAGTACGCAGCCAGGACTCCCTCTACATATCATTCTTGATTCGATAGGAAACGTTTAATCTACACTTGAATTGGGTTTCTCCTGCTACTGATAGTTTTGGCTGGGCTTCAAGCCAGGCTGTTAGTTTCTCAGCATCTACCAGCTTTGACAAATGCTTATATAGTTTTTGTCTTTCTGTTTAAACCTCTTCTTCTGGCTCACGGTCTTTGAGGGGGCACTTCCAACCTGGTTTGATGCATGTTTGCGACATCTGATTCGCCCGAAAACTTGAACCCAACAGCAAATTACTATAAAACGGTTTCTGCCAGTCACGTGACTGATTTTTTGTTTATTCATAAGGTGACAGAGGCTGTGATTACTTGATAAATCACTACACGCTTCGCGACTTTGCTCTGATTTCACCCAGTAGATTGTCCACTGGGTTGACGACAAGAAATTGATTACCTATAAACACGTGGGAACATCACGGAAGTGTTGTTGAAGTGTTGTGTCAGTACAGCAGGTGACATGATTATGATCACCAAAATTAGTGGGGGGGGGCAGGAGAGTGGAAGTTACCAGTCATGCTGATGAACTATGAAATTTTCATAAAACATCAAATCCGTACTTGCACCTGCCGCAGTAGACCCAGTGGATTACTTCAGGTGGGCAGGCCACATGGTGCACTCGGACTTTCCTGTAGGGCAACTTTGTGGGGGGGGGGGGGAGAGTGGAAGTTACCAGTCATGCTGATGAACTATGAAATTTTCATAAAACATCAAATCCGTACTTGCACCTGCCGCAGTAGACCCAGTGGATTACTTCAGGTGGGCAGGCCACATGGTGCACTCGGACTTTCCTGTAGGGCAACTTTATGGATTTAGGAGGCGTAATTGGAGAATAGTCACTTGTTGCCGGATATAATCAGTTATGTGGTTCAGCAGTTAAGTGGAAGGTTCCACTAATTATTTAATCAAAACCGGAGAACAGGCGGCCTTCAAGTAAGGTGCGTGAATTCGAATTGTCTAAGTACCTTAACCAAGAATGGAGCAGTACTAATTACCAGGTTCTGACAATGCACCCGTAAACTGTTGGAT